>NW_020291696.1:0-94687 GCF_003184785.1 Aspergillus japonicus CBS 114.51
GAGCGGGGTTTAGTGTGGGTTGGGTGGTTTGCGGGGTTGAGCTTTGTTGGTGGTTTGGGTTGATGTTTTGTTTTCAATTCTCTGTGGTTGTTACCCTGATGTCTGGGGGGTTTGATGTACCTGTCTGCGCCGGGGACAAGCGCAATCAGGCTGCTCCAACAGCTACAGATTCAGCCCCAATCTGCACGGTGTAGACAATTGACGTAGATGAATCACATAAGCTAAAAACAGAAAGTCGTCGCTGAGTTACATATAGAACAATCAACACAGGCAGGGGATCCACACAATCAAAAACCAAACCGGGGATGCGAGATGAGTTTTGGTCTCCCTGCGATGAAAGACCCGGCCATGGAGAGGGGATGCACGTCCCAAACGGGGTGGAAGATAACACTATATGGGAAGAAAGGGGGTTTCAAATGTCGAATATCGCAGGTGAAGGGCGAGGTATATAGATGTCGAGGAAAAACGGCAGGGCTATCGACGGAGGGAGCTGGAAGGCGGATGGATGGAGCAGGCTGAGAGGGTATGCCGGGAGAGCGGAGGACAGCTGCATGGTACTGTACAGTACAGTTCATGCCCAACAGCATCCACAACACACGACAGAACGCTCCCAGTTGACCCCAAACTACCACGCATTCCGATCCCAGTTCGGATCTATTCCCGTGCCCACCGAAATCAGCAAATCGTTTCAAACACAACCCACCATCCTTAAAACAAAAGTGCAAAGATCAGAAAAGACGTACCCTGCACAAAACTCGCCAGCACCTTACTCCCCGTCTGCAGCAGCGGGTGGCCGGCCACGATCTGCAAGAACCGTTGCAGCCCCTCGCGCCGGTGCTCGATCACGTCGTCGCTGAACCGGTTCGTGAACACCTTCCCCGGCAGCGGGGGGATGGTGACGCGCGTGCTCTCGCGCTCCAGGATGTCGCGGAAGTACTCGAAGTCGGAGTAGCGGCGGCGCACGACCGAGTGCTTGAGCTTGAACGCGGGGATGTTGGTGCGGCAGACGATCTCGTACGAGGTGTACATGTTGCGCGAGGTGCCGTGGGTTTGCGGGTTGCGGACCTGTGTTTGGGTTGGTAAGGATTAGTTGAGTTGGATTTCTGGGAATTTGGAACCGAGAAGGTCTGAAGTGTACCTCAATCTCCAGGAAATTCTCCGGAGGTCCGTAGATCTCCTCGAAGGTTTGTTGGCGGGATTCGGGAACTGCCTGCATGGTGGATGGAATCCTTGCTGGAATTGTCGCAACACGATAAAATAGAAAAGCGAGGGTGCGTGCGCTTGTGCGTGGGAGTGTGGACTGGGCGAATGTCGCGGACTCGGGGCTGGTGTCAAGTGGGCGGGGAGCGGAGGGGAGAGATTCCAAGGACCGCGGGGGAAGCGCTGGCGATTGTTTGTGGGAGGTCCGGGGGCTCAGAAGATACCGACGGAATGCTACTCGGTCAGGAACGCTCGGTCTGCTCAAGGTCAACGAGTGTCGCGTGCCGCTGTCTTCATGGACCAGCAAGTTGCAGCTTTTTGGTGGGACCACAAGAGGGAAGAAGAGATGACGACGAGGCGAGGGACAGACAGAACCGATAAGAAGGCGGGCGGGCGGGTGGGATTGATTTAGTTTAGTGTAGCTTCAACTCAGCATTTGACTTCACTTTCTGCCCCCGGCCCTTTGTTTATCCTGTCCGCTGTATACTGCCTATACAACATCACATACACAGTACTCATTCCATTGATTACTACAGCTTGATCCTCTAACCAGACAACAGATAAATGCAACAGCTATGCAAAAGCCAAGCAACAGCTCAGCAACAGCTCAGCAACCAGATGATACAAAATCCCTTTGATTGGTCTAAAACACCGTAAACACGATGCCCTCATGAACAGCAGAAACACAAGCAAAGAAGCAAATGCCAATTTCCCCATATGAACCGTTTGCAGCGAGCCAGAAAACATGAACCCCGACGTAGACGAAACTAAAAAAAAAAAAAAAAAGCACATGTGATACATAAAAACTACCGGTGGTCAAAGGCCCGTGACCGCCCAGGGCCACGGACATGAAGCAGTTATGGAAGAAGAGGAGAAAGAAGCCCCTGGTGAGAGACAACCCAGAAACGAAACAGCAAGAAGATCACTCCTGTCGGCTGCGCTTGGCACCGTGGGGGTTCCACGACCCATCGCCGCCTTGGGCGTTGGGGAAGAAGCCCTGGTTGAATGCTGGATTGGGGCCTTGGAAACCGCCTTGTCCTAATAAGAAGTGCCCCGGTCAATAAAGTTACGCAAGCACATCCAAAACTGGGAGACATACCCTGCATGCCCATGTTTCCACCCATGCCGCCCATCATCGGATTCATGCCCCCGGACATCGGGTTCATCCCCATGGCGCCCATGGGATTCATGGCCGGCATGCCCATCATGTTGGCACCCGCCATGCCGCCGCCCCGGCCGCGCATGCCACCGGGGCCGCCACGCATGGCACCGCCCATCATCCCCCCGCGGTTGTTGAACCCAAAGTTCTGCATCCCCATCGGGTTGTTCTGCTGGAAGCCTCCCACCATCGGCTGCTGGAAGCCACCCATGGGACCCTGGAAGTTGCGGTTCCCGCCAAAGCTGTTCATGTTGTTCATGCCACCCCGGTTGTTGAATCCGCCCCGACCGCCGCGGAAGCCGCCACCCATGTTGTTCATCCCGAAGTTCATGTTCTGGTTGGAAGAGTTGAAGCCGCCGGACATCGATCGCGACTGGTTGTCCTTGCGCATGGGCGCATCCTTGGGCAATGTGCGGAAAGGGTTGGGCTGGGGACTGGTATAGACGACCATGTGCTTGCGTCCGGCCTGCCCCGCCGTGGCGAACGACTCGATCTTGTGTTTCACGGCAGTGGCCGCCTGGAGGGTAGTGAACTCAACGAATGCTTGTCTAAATCAGTTTTGGTATCAGTGTCGTCCCCGAGAAACCAGTCAGAGAGGCAAGCCTACCCTTTGCTTTTACCATTCACCTTGTGCTCGCTGAAAGTCACGTCCTTCAACTCATCCTCGCTGCCGGCCTGAGCCACCCAGCCGCGAATGTCATCATCCGTGGTCCACCAGTACAAATCCGAGATGAGAAGGGCAGGCGTCGCATCGGGATCCGTCGGGCGGTCATCGTGTTCCTTGCGCTTCAAACCTTGCTGGGGCGCCGGGGCGTGGGTCTGTTGGGGGGCGGCTTCTCCATGTGCTACGCTCGCGGTGCTGCTGGGCGCAGCCCCTTCACTTTCCTGCTTCAGGGTTCCATCCGACGAGCCATCGCCCTGAGCGACGCTGTTGTTCTGCGTGGCGTCCGACGCGTCTAGGATGAGTTCCGTGTCCTCGTGCTTGATGTCCTCGCCCTGATCGTTAGCATTGTAGCTCCCGCCGTCGCCATAGATGTCAATGTCGAAGTTATCATCCTCAGTGGCCATTGTGATTTAGTTATGACTCGGTCTCTCTTGCTCTCAAGGCAGTTTCTTGATTTGGTTTGCGTGAGGGAAGATACAGTTTCTTTTTTTTTTCTCTCTTCTTGGCTTTCAGTTGCGAGGAATCAAGTGAAATACATGTCTGCAGACACACCACGTCAATTAGCAAAAGGAAGATTGATCGCGCGGTGATCGGACGGTGCGAATACTGGAGATGCCGCGGCCGCAGCTAGGTCATTGTCGCGGAGAAAGAAGATCCATGTTTTCAACACTCTTAAGAACAACACGGGGGATGCAGGGCGGCAATGATGTCCGACAGGAAACCACAAGAAGAAAAAAAAAGGCTCGATAATACGTACAATTGTGAAGCAAACGCAGCTCCAAAGAGAACACACAGGTCTTTTCACCAACGTCCGAGCGGAAGTTGATTTGTGTCTGATAAACAGAGGTAGTGCTTCTTTGCCTTTCGAGGGATTGGAAGTACAGGTAGTGTGATAAGAGAGAACCTCTGGTGTCCAAATGGAACAACAACAACTGACAAGAGAGAACTGAAGAGGGGGGGATGGAGAAGGAGGGAGGAGATGCGGCGCCGAGACGTGCTGCTACCACAGAATGTAGCTCAACGTTTAGCTATCAATGAACAGGTTCCACTGTTCCGATGAGAGCATACAAAAGACAAGGATCGAACTGATACTTGTGTTAGTAACACGCTGGGAGATCTCGAGCTAAGCTGCCTGAACACGGTGATGTGAGTCAGGAGGAATCCCGAAACAAACTGCGCGTGAGCTTAGCAGAAGGGTGGTGATCCGCTGGTGTCGTTGCGCACCAGGTTGATAGGGCAGTCACAGGGTGGCGAGAGGGCGAGATGAAAGAAGAAAGAAGAAAGGGGGGATTTGAGAGGGTGAAAGAAAGTGAGAGTTAAAAGAAGAGACAAGAATAAGAAGAAGATTCCTTGAGACGTGTCCAAAGAAGGGTTGCAGGTGGAGCGCGCGCGATGGATGGAAGAAGTACGAAGTAGTCGAGGGAGGAGGCAGACTCGGAGAGAGAGGAAAGAGAGGGAAGGAAGGCTAACTACTACCAACCGGACTGCTGCTGCTGTGCTTGCTTGTTGCTCGGCTTGCTGCTTGCTTGCTTGCTTGCTTGCTTGCTTGCTTGCTTGCTTGCTTGCCTGCTTGCCTGGAACTGCGGGCGGTCTCGAAGGCGCAGGAAGTGGAGCTTTCCAGCCCCGGAGCGGCAGATGTATAACTCCGCCCGCGGACCACCAAACACCCCAGACTCCCTCCGGTCCTCCGTCCTCGAGTCCTTGGGTCCTCACATCTGTCGATCGCATTGGCTGTGGAAACAATCTCTGTTGGTTGAATGTGATCTATGGTCATTTAACGCTGATTCAGAGCTTAAATGGTACATGCATGACACCCTATCGCATCAATTCGTTCAATATATAATATATAGTAAGCTAAACTATAGCTGCTGAGCATTCTATCTGTGTCTCGTAGATTACGTGTCGGAGCACACTAAATTTCCAAAACAATCTCATGCGCTCCGAGATCAGATGAAACAACGGCTTTTAGCGAGCAACTTCACCATGGCATAGTGCGCTTGCCTGCTTCTGTATAATATACCCCCAGATAATTTACCATAATTCGTATGCGAGTTCATCGTCCAGCGGAGATCTCTGAACAGGCCGACTGCGAGACATCGCGGCCATCGTCTGCTTGAAATCATCATATTCAGGCACGGGATTCAACTTGCTGTCGTAATTTCGTGCTAAGGGAGGGGACCCTTCATCGGATGTGGCGCCATCGTTCCAGGTGTGCAAGGTGCAAGTACCAGTGGACAGACCCCAGCCATTCCACGACGTCGCTGGAAGGGCACGGTTAGCTTGATTCCCAACCGGTCATAGACATCAATGCATGAACTTACCCGCCACGGCTGGGCAGCTCGGATGCCAGCTCGCGTCCCGAACGCAGGTCTTCCACAGCACATCGCTCCGGCTGCTACGTATCTCATATGCAGCAGTCGACATATCGGGGTCCAGCGGGCGCGAATTGTGAGTGGCTTGCCCTACGTCAATCGACCCCGCCAGCGTCGCATCCATGTTATATACGTACACCTTGCCGTCCTCGCTGCCGGTATATACGTATCGGGAGTTGGTGCTGTTGGGCGGCGAGAAATGGCACCGGATCAGAGTTTTGAGGACCCGGTGGCCACGGTAGGTGACGACCGAACAGTCGTGAGGATGAGGTTCATAGTAGTCATCAGGGTAGGATTCGAACCGGTAGTCGAATCCCGTGGTAAATGTGTTGACATCGATCGAGTCAAACTTCGCCGTAGTCATCATTTTTCGCAGATCCCAGAGCTTCATCGTCTGGTCCTTGCCGTTCGACAACACGTATCGCCCGTCCCCCTTGCTATCAACGTAGGTCAATCCTTCTGTATGCCCCATAAACACACCAGCCTCGCGCCCATCGCCCATCGAGCGTCTGTCCCAAACCCGCAAAGTTGTATCATCGGATCCGGAATATATGATATGGGGAGAAGACTGGTCACCAAAGCAAACAGCGTTCACATCGTCTTCGTGATTCTGTAACCGCAACACCGACTGTCGGGTTTCGAGGTCGTAGACAATGACGGATTGATCGGAAGTGCCAGCCACGATCTCGCGACCGTCGCCTGAGAACCGAATCGACCAAATCTATGGCAGTTTGAGTACATACGATCTCATCCATGGGCAGTTGTTGATCAAGCTTACACCAAAGTGAGAATTCCCACCGAAACGCATCCGTCGTCTTCCAGGTATCGAGGATAGATCCAGGACAGCCGGCTCGGACTCATCAGCCGGGTCCGTGGGTGCCAGGCAGACGAGATTCCGGATCGACGTATATGCTAGGAACTTGTTATCCGGACTCAGGCTCGCATCGGTGATAGTCCATTGCCCGAATGGATACGTCACAGTCTTGTAGTACTTCCAGTCGAAGGGATTGGAAGTGTCGTACATTCGCACTTTGAAATCCTGGGCACAGCAGAAGAAGAAGTTGCCGTCGTCTGAGAATTGGCCTGAGTAGCAGCGAGAGTCGAAATGGATGACTTTGTCCGCCACGGAGCTGGGAATCAGCCCCTATACGCCGAAGGTTAGCATGCACTCAGAAGGTCTTTTGTGGTCTCCAGGAAGGATACGAACCTGCGCCATCGATCGGATATCCTGCCGATTTGTCCCCGTCAAGTTTACCCCGAGTTCCCGCCACATGATCTTCGAAGCGAGCGCCTGGTTTCGTCGCTTGAGCCGATCAACGTAATATGTATCGCGTCCAAAGTCGCCCGATCTCATCAAATCCTGGCCCTCGTCGCTGGGAACCTTGGGGAATTTGCTTTCCCCGGATCGCCGTGCTCGCCGACGGTAGCCAAAGAAGCCAAACTCGTAGTCGTCATCTTCCTCCTCCCCGGGGGAGGTCTCATGCAGCCCGTTGTAGTGCAGGATGTGCCGCAAGCCGTTGGAGGCCAATAAATTCAGCAGCCGAGCTGCAGACACTGTAACCATCAGTTGAGCGGCTTTCCCCAACGAATCAACGAGCCAGATCAGATCGTGTTACCTCTATTCTGTCGTGTCCCCTGATTCTCTCCGCCATCCCCGTTCTGGCCGGGCTCATCCATGGCGAATTCAATTTGAATATTTCCCAGATGTAATTCAGGATCTAAATGCAACGAGGCAGAAAAGCGAGAACGAGTCAGTTGTGCACTCCAGGGCAGCCAACACACTCCTAAGCTCAATGAGCTGGCACATAAACGCAACCAAAAAATGGGAAAGGGGGAAAACAGTACTGAGATGGGCACCATCGACATCGATGTGGTCTAAATCGTCGTCGTTATCTTCGTCATCATACGGCTCAATATCGGAATCGTCGTCGTCTCTTTCGTCGGTTTCATTGGGCTCATAGTCCATATCCTCATACTCGTCTTCTTCGTCTTCCTCAAGCCATTCCCGAGCCGGATGCCATCCTCGATCCGATGCACCTTGGTGAGAGGGAGGAGAAGACCCGGGGGGACCGCCGCCAGCAGCGGGGGGCGAACCAGATGAACTCATTATCAGCCACACGTTTGAGAGGGTGGTGCGAGCAGGGTGAAAACAGCAAGGGTCATATCAGACACCCTACCAATTAAACGGGTAATTCGTCACTGCAGAGCAAGGCTAGCCACGAGGCCCCAATTGGCCGGCAATCTGGTTAGTGCTTTTTGAGGGCAGGCCGCGCTTTGCCCCATGCTTCTGGAGAGAGGAGGGGGATGTTGTTTGCTCATGCTGACCGACGCTTATCGATAGGGCGGATCCTCGGATACGGTTATGTCATCTCGGGTGGAGATTGCCGGTTAACTCCTATCCCCGCAGGCCCGCGTCCATCTCCCAGTAGTAAACCTACTCTTCCTTCTAGGTAATATGTTTTGACTGCTATTAGTTCAAGTTTTTCGATTTGGTACATGAATAATGCAAGATAAGAGAGAACTATCACTATCTGGAAAGGTATCTCAGCAGTGCAACACAAGAAACATGCATAGTACGACAAGCGGATAGATGCAGGTGAAACAGAAGCGGCGCATGACAATACCAATCATAACCCTTTCCGAAGCATCATGAAGCAGAGTTGGCAGCTGTTGTCATGAATGTTAGCTCTGTAGCCGAAGAGTGATCGGGCTGCCGTTGAGAATGATATAGATATACGACCACATTAACAGCATCAATTCCACCTGCCCTTCAGTGTCGGGGACGACAGTTGCGATCCAAGAGGATACGATATTCACCATCGCAAAAGTGTCCCACATTACGACAGCGTCGAAGAGCGGGGAGACCACATCATCCGGGCTTGCCATCTCAGTTAAGGTGCAAGAAATCGACCGATCGACGACTTTAGCTGGATTAGTGCCGTCAGTCCAACACTTCCTCTGGGACCGTCGTTTGATGGCCATTGCGTGGAGTGCAAGAAGTTCGACAACTATGTGGAGCCGTGCTCGTAACATTGTGGTACTTTTCTTCTTAGCAACTCGTTTCTTGGTCAATTGAGGAAGGCCCGTCTTCTGTTTAGACGGCTTGCACAGCCAGCCCAAGGAGCGACGAGTGACATTCACACCCATCGATTCGACCAGGGTGCCTTGCTCGATCTTTATTTCTGTGGAATAGTGAGCACATAAACCACTTCATGGTCTATAGGCGTGGAAGGCTGGGTGTACGAGACACATACCATAGAGGATCATTTCAGATAGAGAACTGTACATCACATGCAGCACCGCGTGGTCCAGGTAATTGAGAGTTAGTGTCTTCTCATGTGGCACCCACGAGTTTGAGTCGCAGATATCGATCTTCTCGTCATCGAAGGATACCAGCCTCTGGTTGCGAGCCATGAAAGGCGTCGCTCTTTGACCGGCGCGGCGCTGGTGTAGTCTAGCCATTGCTTCGGGTGTCGATTGATCTTGCACCTTTGCTGGCAGATATCTTCCCGGGGCGTGCAAGGCAACTGCCGTGTCTTTCCTGGAAAGGGTTTCCGTCGAAATCACCACATCGGTATCAATCGAAAGTATTGATTTTAGAAAAGACAGCGGTTGTGTGGTGCAAGGCTCGTGGCTTCCGCCATCTAGCCTGGTTCGGCTACGAGCTGGGTAAATGGTGGGCTCACGTTTCAGCGAAGAAACTTCAGAAGGTCGACATTCTTTGGAAGCACCCATAGCGTGAAGAAGATCAGAAGATCTTATCCGAATATTTTTCAATGGCAGCGACCGAGTTGTGTCGGTGACGGAGTGTGCCAGGGCATCCTGTCTGTTCACATCAGGAGCCTGGTCACGGCTTCGCCAGATGTACGCTTTTTGGAGACCTGCTCTGTTGCCGGTCCGATCTACACATTGGTGGCATTTTTCGGAAAGCGCTTCTGATCGTCGACATCGAGAGCAATTGTCAAAGACATGTCCACAGGTGGTGCACTTCTTCTCGGGCCGTTCCTCATTTTGCTCATGGTGGAGCTCTCCTTGACCTCTAGCATGAAATTTTTTCTGTAGCGATTCCTCTGAGCAGGGCCTTCTCTTATGTTCCTCAGACCCAGAGGTGTTGATGTGAGACTTGTGGATCTCGGAGACAGTTCCCTTATTGTGTGGGCCGCATGTGGTTGGATTGGTAGCATTCATCATCGACCAATGTTGACTTGTAAGACTTGTTGGTCCGGGAGATGTCTTTTCTTCGGAACGCGGCCCATCAACGTCTGGAAGATATAATGGTCCATCACCAGAGACCACACCCGGGTTTAGGCCCGTCAGAGTCGCTGGCGCGAGGTCGCTCACATTATGTGTCGCTTGATGTGTATGCTGGCTCTGGCGGTACCCAGTGCTGAAAAAGGTAGAGCCCGTATGGTTGCCGTTCCCAGAGGATGACTGGCCATTGTTTGCCCCAAATTCACTGCCAGGAAATTGGAAATTATTGTAGTTAGAGCCGCCACTGCCTTGGCCACGGTCATCGCTGTTCCGGCGACTCTGGCTGGCGCTGGTGCTTGCCGAGCCAGCTCCTGCCACGCGACTATGCTCACACACACACTTAAAGTACTCATCCCAGGAATCAACAGCACTCTGACACAGAGGACAGACACGAGGTGGCGGCATCTTAGTCTCGACTATGTTGATTTGCTCGCGAGTGGCCCGCCATTGAAATCCGTGATTGTGTCTTAAGTGTGAATGCAGCTTATCCTTCCTCTTCGTCGTCCAAAGGCACTTGTCATCGAGGCAACGATAGATAGACCGTGGGGCATGCTCATAGGCCACATGACGTCTGAATGAGGCCCGCGTGTTGTAGACCTTCCGCTGTCCACTAGGGCAAAGCTGGCAGCGGAAGTTACTGGTTCTGGGACCAGTATCTGCTAATCTCTCGGATATGTTAATTTGTTGCTGAATCATGCTGTCCAGTCTGTGCCAAGTTACTTGCAGGAAGTCCTTGGCATCATGCAGCTGGGGGATCTGGCGTTGTAAGACGTCGGTCCGAACCATGTTGATGAGATGTTCCACGGCAAGCTTGAACTCATCCTGGTATATCTCGTTCGATGCCTGAGGTGCAGGCGCGGGCGCAAAGTACAGCGGATCAAAACCTGTACCGTCGGTCTCTGTGCTTGGAAGAGGGTTCGCGTTGTCAAATAAAGGTTGAGTATCATCTATATAATTGGTGGAATGGTCGTAGAATAGAGGAATGTCCAACCCATGACGAATGGCATCCTCCGTGGGACTTATACTGATCGAAGGAGATCCGAAGGAGGGAATTGATAAGGGGCTTTGCTGCTGAACACTGAAGTTAGACCGAGTTCGAATATGAAGGTCAGCTTGGGATAACAAACTAATGAATGTATTCCAGAGGGTCCAGCAGGAATAAGATGGCCATGGTTTACATGGTGTTGATAATCAGGATAAGTGAAATGTATATGGGCCGCATCGTTGTTGCTCGAATCGTCGTTCATGTCCACACAGAAGGCTGTTGGCGCAAGACAGGCTAACAAATCAGAGTCAAGAGGTCAATGAGGCACCCTGTGAGACCGGGAGTTTGGAAGAGATTTAAATAGGAAATAAAGCAAGGCTTATATTGATGAAAATAAGCGGTACCTGGCTCTTCACAAGCACCAAAAGGTCAGGGGTATAGTAAGACAAAAGTAGCCCACTCAAAGGGGTTCCTATGTTGAGCATACACAGTTCAATACAGCCAGAATAGACCAAGGATCTCAGAAGAATATAGAAGCTTGGGAGGATAGCATATCATATATAAAGCATCGCTGTTTCTAGCAGGCCAAGTCAGGTATCATCTAAACTTGACGCTTGTCCCTCCCTCGAAAAGCGGTATGTAGGTAGGTTATCCCTAGAAGAAAGATCGAAATGCCATGACGTTGCGTGGCTAATTTCAAGCGGACAATTAATCTCAGTCCTTTAGCCCAGGGCCATCTCGGAGCCTTGCCCGCAGCGACGCCCGCTGGTGGCCATTTAGGGAGAGCGACATGCAGGTTGACAGGCAGACATTCGTACCCCTGCTCAAACGGTGCCTAGACGTTCCTAAAAGATAAAAAGCAAAAAGGCTTTGAAATGCTTACACTAAAGGTTGACCGGTGTCAGGTACACAGGCGGACCTTCGTGCAGAGTTAAGCCACCCATTCAAAAGAATTGAATGACGAATTGCTTAAGCACGCTGGATTATTAATCAGTGAGCGTACCTTATAATTGAATACTGTCATTGTAATGTTAGTCTTTAGGAGTGGTGCGACAATATCTAGACTCTTGTGATACCCGGGCAACTGCAGGTTGCAGGAGATGGGCGCTGTTGCAATTAGACCATATTGCATGGACTCTGCCCAACAGAGCTCAGAGAAACACCATGCAGCAATCTTACAGTACCCAATCAAAGAGGCGAATAACCCAAATGCATAGACTGAAAGCCTAGACAATATATCCGGGACTATGCAAGACCTCTTATCAGCAGGTGAGGCGTCAAGGATCCGAGATCGAATTACTGAGTGCCCTGAGCCCGAGCACCGCTTCACTGCCGTACCTGGGTCAAGGAAACCTGGGAACTCAAATCAATTGCTTGAGGAAGGCTGGAAGGATGAGAAGAAGGTCACAAGTCTCGGACTCTCTCAGCTGGAGTGTCCGACGCCCCATCATTTTGTGAAAGAGCACTAATTACTCTAGGCCCTGCTGCGCCACTGATAACTGCTGCATAGTACCTCTGGCCAGAATTGACAATTCCCAGCAATTGAGCGTAGACCTAGAATCAACCCAGGACATCATAGATGCTTACGGTCATAACGTAAGTCAGGATAAAGTAGTGGAGCAGACGGAAGACCCAAAACCTTCTGTCATACGTAACAGCTGTTGCAACCGTGATGGCAGCCAGCAAGCTTTGACAAGTAAGCTTGTGTTCTCTGGTACCTCAAAATTGCACGAGTAATGAAAAAGGGAAATGGTGTTGAAGAGCCTCCTCATTTCCTCTTTTTTTGTTTTTTTTGTTTTGTTTTCTCTTTCGCCTTCGCCCCTCGGCCTTTGCTTCTCAACCTTCTTTCCTGATTCGCACGGCTCCCACGAGCCTCATGACAAGGCGCCTATTGTTTGCTTTCAACGGCGCTAGCAAGGGGTGTTATTGCAACCCAAGGCAGCTTTCCTAGTCTTTTGGTCGGACATGATTCATGTCAGCTAGGATGGAACCTGCACGGGCATGATGTCAAGCCACCTGTGGCAGTGCAGCCGCCCAGGTCGTTCCGTCGTTCCCCTCCCTCTCCCCCGAAATCTGCATGAGAACACAATCGGTTCCTGATGACATCGTGGCTTTGAGACCGTTCTGTTGGTTCCAACAGTAGCTATCATGTCCCTCTGGTCTGATTCGTGTTCACCTCTCCGACGGAAGTATCCTCTCCGAAAGAGAATGAAATGATAAACTGCACCACCATTTAAGAGGTAAGTGAGGCTGGTTCTCAGCCACATTCGTGAGGTCCTCGACCCCCGAATCAACATCTGCATTCCATTGCAAATACCCTAAGCGTGATGCGATGTAACACTCACGGAGACTTGTCGTGCATGCTGGCTAGGGCAGCTGTCAAAGCAAGAGCGGTCAACATGGGCAGGAAGGGAGCTGTGGGGTGATACAATGTTGAGATGATTGCTAAGCCATTCAAGGAAGTTGTTCATCCATTCAGTAATATCACTTGGGCGTTGCCAGCTAATTGAGCAGAATGCATGGCAATGCTGCAAAGAATGGTCACTAGCATCTAAGAAGAGAAGTCTCTATACAAGGTTAAGCCATGTCGTTCGGCCTCTGTAGCGTATGCCCGATCCTATTGGCAAATTTGCTTCAATACAGCATTCACAAGGCCAAAAGCAGAGACGAACAGATGTCCCATCGATTTAAACTGGCTATTGATACGGGCGTTTTGAGAACAGTTACACACAACTTGCGGCACATGCCCCAGGACTAATTGTCGGTCCACTTAGTGTCTATCAAGAGAACGACCTAGGCTGTCTGCCTGGAATACTTCAACAGTTGTGAACAGTCGGGTACATCAATATGACAGGACGCAGGGGTGGAATTCCTTTGCTAAAAATGGTTCTGAATTGATAAATGGTACAATGATCCAGGTGATGTTCTACATTGTCTTCATTGTAGAGGGTGTGGTATATACACAAATCCTCGCCCGTCCGGTAAATCAAACACCAGTCGTTTAGTGGGGGTGGTTCTTGTGGTGACCTGCTCAAGAATTAGCGCTCTTGTATCGCACACCGTCAATGAGCTCAGAAGACGTACGGAGGTGGAAGTAGTACTCCATGCTGTAGCCGAGGAGAAGGATACCGGCAATAGCGTGGATGAAGGCTATATGACATGCGGTGTCAGTCTGATGTATCGTACAGTAGAAGGTGAGTGGTCACTAACGAGTAGCAGACTGGTTCTTTCCGGTGAAGTAGCGAGCCTGGTAGCGTCCAATGAGGCCAGTGGCCTTGACCTCAGGGGCGGGACCGCGAGGAAGTCTGGCGTAGAAGTTCACGACACGGTCCATGCGGGCAGCATCCTTGGCGGCACCGATCGCCTTTTCAAATTGTTAGCTGTGGTGACGGGGAAGGGGTGGGTGTGCGGGTTGTTCAGCCGAGGTGACCAGAGCAAGAAAGAGATTGCTTCTGGAGGCTGCGTCTCGGAAGGAAGGCAGACAACGAGACAGTAGGGGTTCTCACGTTAGGGGAAGCGATCTAAGCAACTTTTAGCATTCAATTTGCCCAGGTATCATGTTGTTTTCTGACTGTGCTCGGTCGGGTCTTACCTTGGGAGGGATCAGGGTCGAAAGACCGCGGCGGGCGATGTAGCTCATCTTGAAGGATCTACCCAAAGGTCGCATCAGAAAAAAAGTTCAAGCCGTACCAGGACATATAAGATAAACAATGGGTCGGTCTCGGAACAGTCGACTTACCTTGACGCTAGCAGGTTAACTAGGACAATGAATACTGACGGGGAGAAGAGAGAAGTGCCAACAGAAAGCGGGTTGTCGGATGAGCGGTTCCTAACGCAGGGAGCCTCATTATTGCGCTAGTCCTAATTCGGATTTGTCTGAACAACCGGCACTCGCCGCATACCTCACCTTGCAATTGTCCTCCCGCAGCGACTCCTTCACCTGTCCCCTCCACAGACCACACACACACACACATACCCATCATGTCGCTTGCGAGAGTAGGAAGGTTCGCCTGCCTCCGCGCTGGCAGGCTCGCCGCGCCTGTCAATGCCCGTTTTGTGTCGACCGCCGACGGCTCCGTCAAGACCAGCCCTGCTGATGCCCCGACCATCCCTCACAAAGACAGCACATTGATCCGCAAGGAGAGTCCTTCGCAGGCAATGGCCCGTCACCAGCCCGATTACGAGGCCACCATTGATCACGCTACTTCGTGAGATCCCTTCCGTGGCGATCTGGGGAATATACATCGACTGATGACAATCCAGGCAATTCTCCCCTGTGCCCAAGCGTGTCATGGATGGCAGCGAGCCCGGTGACACCGTCGCTGCCGCTGTTCTGTCTGGCGCTCCCACCGATCTGCAGGCTCGTACCGTTCGGTGAGTAACTTCGTCGGTCGCCGTGCTCCCGCGCACTAATTGGATACAGGATCTACCGCCCCACGAAGCCCGCTACTCAGTCTGGAACCTGGCACGGTCACCACTGGAGAATGGATTGGGATATCTTGCAGAAGGGCCACCGGTGGGAGAACCCTCTGATGGGCTGGCAATCTTCCGCCGACTGCATGCAGGGTACCAACCTCAAGTTCAAGAGCAAGGAGGACGCCATCCTGTTTGCGCAGAAGCAAGGTTACGAGTACTTCGTTCAGGAGCCCAATGAGCGCCGGTTCGTTCCCAAGTCGTACTCCAACAACTTCCTCCACGAGCCGAAGAAGCTCAAGCACATCAAGACCAAATAAATTGAGTTATTCTTCGCGTCTCGTGTACATAAGTGCAGGCTTTTGTTCTAGTTCTGAATCATGCTTGGAGGTTAATTACATTGTTTTCAACACTTTACCCTCCCTACACTTTCAAGTCTATGGTTTGTTTTTGTCACTGGGGAGGTTCTTGCATCACTAGAGGTGGCTTCCAGAAGGCGGTGATTGGCATGGCACCTACTCATGGACCAGGCTAGGATACGGCCTTTTCAATGGTCCCTTCAGTGTCCATATGCTACAGAGGTTCGAGTAACCAGATGCTATAGGCCCAATTGGGTCACATCAGCATTCTCGGTCTGAAGATCTTACTCTCCGCATGCTGGCATATATCCCCCTTATGATTTCTGTCTCTGCTCACGCTACAACCCTTTTAGACCCCCAATGCTTCATTGCGAGTCACTGCATTGCACTGGTTTCACTACGCAACAGTAGTCTGACTAGATCCCCATAATAAATACCAATTCAAGAGTATCTTGGCCTAACATGAGTTCCTCTTAAAGGTATATTTATGAAATGGAAGCTATCATGTCAGGTTGAACAGAAACACTCACCGTAGCTGATTGATACAACCCTAGCAATCTACATATACAGCTGTGGTATTAAAACAGTACAAATCGGTGTTTTGCGCGAAAGCACTAGCGCAACTGTTGAAACCTTCTGTGTCTGCCGTATGTATGTGCGAACATAGCTTTATATTTTGTGCCGGAAGTTGACATGAACATTGTCTGCCTATACATGGATCTATTTGTTACTTCTAAATCTAGTCATATGTCCCCTCATTGCGCTTTCCTGGAGCATTTCAACAGAGATAAGATCTGTCCCGCTGCAGGTGAAGGATGGTGCCTACCGGCACGTTTCGATCCGGATCGTGGTGGTGGTGGCTTGGAGAGATTTTAAAGCAAAAGACGCCTAGCCCACGGCCCTGGCACCCCGCCCCCCCACCTAAAATTTATTATCGGGTAGTGATAAGATCGAAAAATTGTCCATCTTTCATGATCGACTATCTCTCTGCCCTCTATTCTCCTTCAACAATACCCCCCCCCCTTCTTTTCAGCCTTCTCGAATACGTTCTTTAATTCATAATCACCATGTCTTCTGCTGCCAACGATAATCTGGAGGGCGTCGACGAGACCGTCCTCACCTTGCGCAAGGTTCTTACCTCCGAGTCCGAGCCCCTCGCTCGTCGGTTCCGCGCCCTTTTCTCCCTCAAGTACCTCGCTTGCCTGCAACCACCCACTGAGAAGACGCTGCCTGCTATCCAGGCCATCGCTGCTGGCTTTTCGTCTAAGTCGGCTCTCCTGAAGCATGAGCTTGCCTACTGCCTTGGGCAGACCCGCAACCCTGACGCCGTCTCGTACCTCCAGCAGGTCCTGAAGGACACGGAAGAAGATGCCATGTGTCGCCACGAGGCTGCGGAAGCTCTCGGTGCTCTCGGTTATGAGGACAGTCTGGAGATCTTGAAGTCTCTGAGAGACAACGAGAAGGAGCTCGATGTTATCCGCGAGACTTGCGACATCGCGGTGGATCGCATTATCTGGGAGAATTCCGAGGAGAGAAAGGCCGAGAAGTTGAAGCCTAGGTAAGTCTACGCAATTTCGAAGTCTATCAATTCTTCATAGATGTATTGAGCGCGCTAATTGTCGAGAAACAAATAGTGACTTCACTTCCATCGACCCTGCTCCGCCACTTCCCATGGCTACCGAGCAACCTTCCATTCCCGAATTGGAGAAGACCCTGCTCGACACGAAACTTCCTCTGTTCCAGAGATATCGCGCCATGTTCGCACTGCGCGACCTTGCCTCCCCTCCCGACTTGCCCACGGCCGTCGAGGCTGTCGATGCGCTGGCCAAGGGTCTCAAGGACCCCTCCGCTCTTTTCCGTCACGAGGTTGCATTCGTCTTTGGCCAACTGTGCCACCCTGCCTCCGTGCCTTGCCTTACGGAGTGCCTGAGCAATCAAGCAGAGATGGGCATGGTGCGACACGAAGCCGCGGAAGCCCTTGGCAGCTTGGGCGATGTGGACGGTGTCGAGGATACATTGAAGAAGTTCTTGAACGATCCGGAGCAGGTGGTGAGAGACAGCATCATCGTGGCGCTTGATATGGCGGAATTCGAGAAGAGCGGAGAAGTCGAATACGCCCTGGTGCCAGATTCGGCTGCCCCTGCTGCGGTGTCTGCTTGATTTGATGAATTATGCGAACAATGATATTACAGTGTCGGTAAATAGTTGCTTTCGTGCCTCATAGATGTACAAATAAGGGCCAAAAAATAGACGTCATGATTTTTTGCTTTTTAGTTGTTTGTCGTCTCCCTGTAGAAAGTGGTCAATGACCCTGGACTATTCGGAATGCGCGAGCAGGGGATTTGGCTTACTTGTAACCACAAACACACGTGTAGAAGACTGTACTTCCTTCATCGGCACTGCGCAATTGTACTGTCGTGAAGTACATCTCCTTTCTACCACACTGGGCGCATGTGTGCTGGGCAAGGGCTTCCGTCTTTCTGTCCTCTGCAGTCAAAGTCTGAACAGCAGATCGCTTTGCCCGGAGAGATGAGGGGAAAGCACTGGGCTTGGATTCGGACACGATAGTTTGAGGAACAGTGTCTGATTCAAAAGAGAGGTGTGTCAGTAACATGGTATCTTTTACATTTCCTCAACTTGGGGGAACCGTTCTACCTTTGTTCTTAGCTCCGCAGATATCGCAGATCAGAATCTTGCTCGGATCTCCAATTGAGCCATCCAGCAAGGAGCCACAATCAGTGCAGAAAACAAGGGATCCGATGGCCGACATATTGGTCGAATATGTAGTTCAATGTTGTAATCTTTGTCGTGAGCCGTATTGATCTGTGAGCCTTCCAACTTTTTTTTTTCTGCGAGGGAAAGCGGCCTCCGGAAAGATTTCCACTGCACGGACCACTTCCCATGGCCAGCACTACATTAGTCCCGGGCGGTCAGCAGCGGCAGCGGCATGAGAACCGTGCCTGGCATTAATTATTGCATCAGTTTGTATTGCGATCTGTTGGAGTAAAAGCATCTTCCTTTTTTGGAATGATCCCTCATTTCCTTGACAGATAGCCATGTCTCTGGATAGAGCATGTCTTCCTCCGCTGTTCTAACCCTCCTGTCACACCGACCCCTATTTCCCACTCGGGTATCCCGCTGCTATGGCTCAGAATTGGCACCCGGCCGTTCAGGTCGTCATCAATGGCCATCCACAAGCGCAGCCTCTGGGCCCGAATGGGCAAGCTCGGGCTTGGAATAGGCCTTTGTATGTGAACGAAGCTCTGCAGTACTCTCCTATGTCCAGCGCACCGATATTTGGGTTAGGTCAGTGTGATATAGCATCTGAGCGACAAAGGAGCTCAAACTGATAGTTATCCGTCTCTCCTTAGATTGCATCCTACGTCCTGACGTGGGGCGACCCCCTAGTACCACCTCTATCAATCATATTGTTCAGTCTGGCCGTGCTGCTCTGAGCGATCTGAACAACGAGATCCGATCGGGACGCGATGAGTCGAACCGTCTGGAGACATCTCGGGAGTACCTGCAGCAGTTGTTGGATGGTGACCAGCTAACGGAATTGTGAGCTGAAAATTACCCTTGGTATACACAACAAAGACTCACTGGACTTCATAGCAAATTCAAACTGCCACCTGGCATTGGAAATGTTCAGCCCCCCCCTTCAACTACCGTTCAGGACCAGGTTTCCAGCAACAACAAGCTTAGTCCCTTTGCTCAAATGATGCTGGACGCCACGGACATCGCATTTAGATGTATGGAGCTCAAACATCTACTCAATCGCAAGATGCGCTCGTACTGACAGTCATTAGATCCAAACTCCGGCGACATGAATGTCTCGCAGAAGCCTACGTCCCGGAAAGAAAAGACACCTCTCCCAATTAAACCAACCCCTCCTCCCCAGAATCGGCAGCCTTCTCAAGCCACCCAGCTCTCGGTAGTGATTCCCTTGAAACCGCTGCCATCTCATACCGACGATCATACTGCCTCAAAGAGGCGCAAACTCAATGCAGATGGGGGTGATAATCTTGGATCAATCCGGTTGAAAGACCAGAAAGAAGAGGCGGATGCGGCTCTTGTCAAGCTACAGGATCTGTTTCAGGAGATATTCGAGGCCGAGGATCAGCTTGATCCGGGGACATTGTCAGAAGGGACTACTGAGCATTCCAACTCGATGTTCGTCGCAGCTCACGCGCTGGACGTGAACGGGCTAGTTCTGTCATCAGATACTCATACGCGGCTGCAAAAGGCTATTAAGAAGGTCATAAGCTTCAATCGGCTTCAAGACATTCCTTCAGAATATCTGAACAGGGCCCAAAAGCTCTGTGAAAAGCCCATCATTGCTGCGCAGTCGCCTGATTTGAGACTAGACGATCCGTCAAATGAGTCGGACACCCAGGACTATCTTAGAAAGCTGGATGATATGTACAATGCATTGTCTGCGGTGGGAACTTTGCTGCAGACCATGTCTGGTTCTCAAACGGAGCGGGATCTATGCCCAGAAGACCTAATTGAAGCAATCCCCAACGTCTTCAATCAGGTTTTTGATCACTGTGTTATCCCTGCCGTTCAAGCACGTCCTGGAGGCAAAGATGCGAAGTACTTCGAATTCTTCTCGGCGCAGAAACGGGTGCTGGGCGCGCTCATTCAACACAGCAAGAAAGTCCTTGCCCTTTTCGCTGATTTCCTCGCTCGCATTGAAGTATCCGAAGGAACAGTAAATGCAGCGGAGTACTTCGCAGCCAAACTGATCTTTGTGGAGAATGCTCATACTGAAAAAGACTCCACTGTCGGCTATCAGAAGTATGAGTCGGTCAGGCGGGGAGCAATGGACGTTCTGGCAAAGATATTCTCGAAGTATCCTGCTCAGCGGCCGTATATCCTAGATGAGATATTAGTTTCCTTAGAGAAACTACCTTCCACGCGACAGAGTGCCAGGCAGTTCAAGCTTGCCGATGGCAAGAATATCCAGCTTCTCACTGCATTGGTAATGCAGCTGGTACAAACGACTGCCTTAGATGTTCCCAGCTCCAAGTCTTCCAGGATGAAGCGGAAGTTGCCAGGTTCGACTGATAACGACGAGGACGAAGACGAAGACGAGGAGCTTGCAGGAGGCGGTCAGGAAGATGATGATCAGGATTCGGATGTGTCCCTGGAGCGTCTTGCAACGAAAGTCAATCGCTTATATGATAATGCCGTCCGAAGTGCTCAATATATTGTGAAGTTTATCGTGCAACGGGCAATGACTTCTACCAAGACTGGGGACCAGCCATATCGGAATATCTTCGACCTTTTCACCGAGGACTTGATCAGCGTCCTGGGTTCTACAGATTGGCCGGCTGCGGAACTTCTTCTCCGGATCATGGCTTCTCATATGGTTGGCATCGCTGATCTCGATAAGAGTTCTGCGACCGCGAAGAGCATGGCGCTTGAGCTTCTAGGTTGGATGGGATCGGCAATTTCTGACCTCATAGCGACTGCCCAGCATTTGCTTCCAGCTATGGAAGAAGCGGATAGTGGCCTCACCGATGATTTGAGGCAGATGTTCGAAGACTATTCGAATCGCGCTTTACACCCGCAGGAACTCGTCGTGGCTGAGGGTCCTTATCGAATGACTCTTGAGTATCTTATTCAGGACCGCAGCTCAGGCAACTGGCAGCTCACAAGTGCCCGGGGATATTATTTGGCGCAATGGGCCAAGACTTTTTGCTCAGTATACTACAACTCGGAAGACAAAGATGATCTCGCAAATGATGATGCAAATGAAGCTCTGGTGGAACTCTTGATGAGGTCGATGTCTGACCCGCGGTGGCTCGAAACTCATCGGTGAGGGACCCATAAAAGGCACGCATTGGACGAGGGCGTATCGCTAACCTTTCTAGACACTTTGACAACATTCCTACAGCACATGGTCGATTTGCTTACACGATGACGGTCCTGAACTCGGGATTCTGTAAGGCATTTGATACAATTTTAAAAGTTTTACTCAACTCGATCGCGAGTGATCAGGCTAAGGTCCGAAGTCGCAGTCTGAAGAGTGTTATTTACATGCTTGAGAAGGACCCCAGTCTTCTCGACAGAGATGCCTCGGTCATGCGTGTGATTCTACGCTGTACGACAGACGCATCTCCGATGGTGCGCGATTCTGCGCTGTCTTTGATCGCCAAATGCATGGTCCTGAAGCCGAAACTTGAGGAAGAAGGCTGTAGGAGCATTCTGGCATGTGCTGCCGATCCAACCGCAGGTGTGCGAAAGCGCTGCATTGGTCTGCTTAAGGACGTCTATCTGAAGACATCACGCATTGAACTAAAGCTAGCTATCGTGGACAGCTTCTTGCAGCGGACAGGTGATCAGGAGGAAAGCGTTGCCACCTTGGCTCGCCAGACATTTGAGGAGATATGGCTTACGCCTTTCCACGACTTGATAGACTCTGCGCAGGACAACTCAATGCTCAAGGTGGGCCTTGGTGAACGCGTCACTCTGATCGTAGATCTCGTTCAACGCAGCGACACGGCGCTTGAAACCTTGGGTAATTGTCTGAGGAAGATTATGGCCGACACTTCAAAGTCAGCACCTCTTAATTTCAAGGTGTGTAAAGCCATGGTCTCTACCATGTTTGAAAGACTTGTCGAAGACAGTGATTCTGGCAAAAACTTCCAGCAGGCGCTGCTGCAGACAATTACCGTGTTTGCGAAAGCCAATGCGAAGCTGTTTCGTCCCGATCAGTTGGAGACGCTTCATCCTTACATCGGACATCTGGCTACGGCGGAGGATTTGTTCCTATTTCGGTCTGTGGTCGTCATCTATCGTTGTGTGCTGCCGTACTTGTCGTCGGCTCATAACACTCTTTTGAAAGAGGTGCAGAACGACCTATTCAAGAGCGTTGCCAAGCTTGCTCGCTCCGAACTTAATGAGGTTATGGCTTGTCTTTGGACCATCAATGGCGTTTTGAATAATACCGATCGGCTTGTGAAGCTCACGATCTCGGTGCTGAAACCCATACAGCACTACAAGAACATCGACCTCGCGGATAGCACTAATAGTGCAGTGTTGGCCAGAGCCAAGAGCTACATTCGGATCGCCGGCTGCGTTGGAAGGCACTGTGATCTCGAAAAATACGAGCCTCATTTTAGAGCCGCCTTTCCATCTTGGAACGGAGGATCGGTGGCTGGCTTGATGGTGGACTCTATCATACCATTTACCCTTCCTAAGCAGCCGCTTGAGCTAAGGGTAATGTCGCTTGAGAGTCTGGGATCCGTCTGTCAGTCTTGGCCAGCGCAGTTTGGTCGCGAGGGCCCGAGACACGTCCTCTCGGGCGTCTTCAAGGAAGACAACCCAAGTCTGCAGAACATAGTACTCAGGTCCTTTGCTGATTTCTTTGCAATGCACGAAGGCAAGGCAGAGAAGTCTGTGGTGGCTGCTGCCGAGATTGCAGAACAAGAGAAAGCAACAAGGTTGGGAGGCTCACTCAAGGCTAGTGACAATGATGGCGCTGCGGCATTAATTGCGCAGCACTTCCTTCACAACATGCTTAAAGTTGCGCAATCACGGCAGGATTCCTATGCTTTGACGGCGATTGAATTGATAGCAAGCATCAACCGTCAAGGTCTAGTGCACCCCAAAGAGTGTGCCGGTGTGCTCGTCTCCTTGGAGACGTCTACAGTGCCAGCAATTGCCAAGGTAGCAGCCGACACTCACAAGATGCTTCACCAGCAGTACGAATCTATGTTCGAGAGAGAATATATGCGTGCTGTCCAGGAAGCGTTTTACTACCAGCGCGATGTTGTGGGAGATCCCACTGGCGCCTTGAGCCGCCCATACATCGCGAAACTAGCACCGCTTTTCGATATTATCAAGATCAGCAACAGTCGCTACCAGAGGAAGTTCTTATCCAACCTCTGCTCCAAGGTGGATTTCGAACTCAAAAAGCTCAAGGTCACCGGCGACCCGCCCGAACACCTTTTGCTCGCCCGGTTTGTGGCGCAAAATCTCGCATTCTTGGATTATGGCCAGCTTGCCGAACTGGTGCCGACTATTGGTTGTATGGAACGCATCGTGTCTGCAACTGGAACCGTTGTGGCTCACTCAATTGAGACGGAAATCTTCATTTCGAAGCCTGAGATTACGGCCGAAGATGGGACGGCAACGACTTTGCCTGCGGCGCAGGGTCCAGGAGACATGGCTCCGAAAGCGCAGGTCAAACCAGAGACCTTGCGGCTTCTGGCCACGGCTGCCGCATCCCTCGCGATGCTATGGGAAGCCCGGACGTATCTTCGCCGTCTTTACGGAGTCACAGCACATGTCCGTGACAAGGAAGCTAAAGCTGGGTCCAAAGAGCTCAACAAGTCGGCTACCAAGGTGCATGGAATTACCGGCGACAAATTCTGGGACGCGATCGCACGGAACATGAAGTCTCTGAGTAGCGAGGAGGCTATGATTGAGAAGTGTCGGGAATTTGCGACCTTACTCGCGATTGACGACGAGTTTAAGGTGGGAGACAATGAAGATGCCGAGGGAGAGGAAGTCACGGACATGGATGATCAGGGAGCTGCATGGGCTTCCGCGGGTGTGCAGAGACCCGCGAAGAGAAAGAATTCGACGTCCGGCCACAGTCCGGTGAAACGTCCGCGCGGGCGAAAGAGTGGCTCGGGGAAGAAACGGGCCAGCGCTGACCCGGGAGAAGAAGCGGAATGGCATTGAGCATTAACGAACGAAGCCGAAGCCCCGTTGATCGGGTCGGTTTTAGATGGAGGAAGTGTAACTGGGCTGTTCAAAAGTCGAAAGGTTGCATGCATATGGGACCAGGACTGGCGTTAATAGGGAAGGAGACTTTGCTTTGGTTTGGTAACTGAGCGCTATTGATGAACTTTCATACTTTCATACTTATTCCCATATTTCTAAACCAGAGAGCATGCTTACTGGTTTTCTTCTGTTGTTATTCATACATGAGTACTACTATCTTCATTGATTCCGGGGAAGTGTGGGTTACCTTCACATTTCTTGGGTCAATTGTTTCTAAGCTGTGGGGAGGAGGTTGGACTGCCGAGATATAGATACTTTTAGCTCGTGCTATCAATATATCCAGAGCTACTTGCAACTGGTGGTGGTGATCATTAAGATGTACTCATAATCGCAGAGTGGATGCCAAGCCGGGCCCTGCAGGCCGAGTGGGCCTCCTTCTTCCAGTTGGCGGGCTTGGCTCCCAATGACGTCGCCTGCCACTCACTCACTCCGAATTTCGCGTGTCTCCTGCTGTTCTGTTCATTCTTCCAACTCTTCCTCACTTACGCTCTGTGGTGCAACTTTGTTGTTGGGTGCATTCACTCGTTCTTTTTGTGGATTTCTGTCTATTCTATCTTTGAGACCGCAATAGTGGGCTGTAATCATTAATCCAGCCCCTCGAATTCGGCTGCTCTTGTCCTGTTTTTCTCCCCCTACCGCTTCCATGAGCGCAGCTTTGCTCCGGCGTCGTCCGGACACGTCTGCGTTGCGGAGAATCGGCCTTCTCTCTCGTCGTTACAATTCCTCAAAGCGCTCGGCTCCAATTGGCTTGGTAACAGCCCAAACCCGGTCATCCCTCACGAAGCCTACCGCTCAATGTCTGTCGTCGCGGACGTTCTTCAACCCCCGGTATTCGGCCCGGCATAAGTCCACCACAGCAGAGGCCGCGGAGGTCGTGCAGAAATCCTCCGTCCGCAATGTCTTGTTCAAATCGTTCGCATACTGTGGTTTCTTCATTGTTATGAGCGGTGCGGCAGTGGTGGCTTTCTTCATCTACGATGCGACCACTTACCGCGAGAACTCCAGCGCCGCGGATGTCCCGGTCTCGGAGTTGGCCCTGAATCCCCGACGGGGCGGCCCTAAGAATCTGCCCATCGCCGAGGTCCTCATTAGTGACAATGACTCGGATGACCGCCTGGCAAACCAAGACAAGCCGAGGTTGGTGGTGTTGGGAACGGGCTGGGGAAGCATTGCGCTGCTGAAGCACCTCAACCCGGGTGACTACCATGTCACGGTCGTGTCCCCCACCAACTATTTCTTGTTCACACCTATGCTACCGTCCGCAACGGTGGGTACGCTCGGCTTGAGGTCCCTCGTGGAGCCTGTCCGTCGCATTGTGCAGCGGATCAATGGCCATTTCTTGAAGGGCCAGGCCGAAGATGTGGAGTTCTCGGAGAAGTTGGTCGAGGTGTCTCAGGTTGATGCCAGTGGCAAGGAACAGAGGTTCTACCTTCCCTATGACAAACTGGTTATTGGAGTCGGTATGTTGTTGTTTCTGATTTGTTTTCGTGGTTGATTGCACAGACTGATGTTGACACTCTCAATCCACAGGCTGCGTGACCAACCCCCATGGTGTTAAGGGCCTCGAGAACTGCCACTTCCTGAAGACGATCGACGATGCTCGCAAGATCAAGAACCAAGTCCTGGAGAATATGGAATTGGCCTGCCTCCCGACCACTAGTGACGAAGAGCGCAGGCGCCTCTTGTCGTTCGTTGTCTGTGGTGGTGGCCCGACAGGCGTGGAGTTTGCTGCTGAATTGTTCGATCTTTTGAATGAGGATCTTCTCCACTCTTTCCCCAAGGTTCTGCGGAATGAAATCTCCGTGCACATTATCCAAAGCCGGAGCCATATCCTCAACACCTATGATGAAGCATTGTCCAAATATGCCGAGGTGAGCTCCCACGCTCGGCAATTGAATCATTGAACCTCTTGTACTAACCACCTATGTAGGCTCGCTTCGCTCGCGATTCCGTGGACATCCTGACCAATGCCCGAGTCAAGGAGGTTCGCGATGGCAAAGTCCTCTTCACCCAGACTGAAGACGGCAAGGTCGTGACCAAGGAGATCCCCATGGGCTTCTGTCTCTGGTCGACTGGTGTCTGTAAGTATCTCTTTAGTCCCTTGTCTACGCATGTTAATCTAATGGCATAGCCCGCGCTCCTCTCTGCAAGCGACTCTCGGACCGACTTGAATCCCAGAACAACAAACATGCCCTAGAGACTGACTCGCACCTACGCCTGATTGGGGCACCCCTGGGCGACGTCTACGCCATTGGCGACTGCAGCACGGTGCAAAACAACATCGCTGAGCACATTGTCTCCTTCCTCCGTACGATTGCATGGGAGAAGGGCAAGGACCCGCAAAAGTTGCATCTTACCTTCCGCGAGTGGAAAGAGGTCGCCAGCCGCGTGAAGAAGCGCTTCCCCCAGGCCTCGAACCACCTCCGCCGCCTCGACAAGCTCTTTGAGCAATATGACAAGGACCACTCTGGAACTCTCGAGTTCGGCGAACTCTCCGAACTCCTGCACCAGATCGACAACAAGCTCACCTCTCTCCCGGCCACGGCGCAGCGTGCCAACCAGCAGGGCGAGTACCTCGGCCGCAAACTGACCAAGATCGCGGCCGCGTTGCCGGGCATGCAGGCCAACCAGATCGACTACGGAGATCTCGACGAGGCGGTATACAAGGCCTTCAAGTACAAGCATCTGGGCAGTTTGGCGTACATCAGTAATGCAGCGGTGTTTGACTTTGGAGGGCTGAACTTCAGCGGCGGCGTGTTGGCGATGTATCTGTGGCGGAGTGTGTACTTTGCTGAGAGTGTGAGCTTCCGGACCAGATGTATGCTGGCCATGGACTGGGCGAAGAGGGCGCTCTTTGGAAGAGATTTGATGAGTTTCTAGTTTTCTGCTTTCTTTTGTTGCATTGATTTTGACCCGTCCACCCATTGTTTCGTTAGGGGAAAGGGTTAATATGCAGATAGATCTATGGACGACGACCTTAATCCTTTAGCTTCGCAGTGAATATTGTATGCAATCCATGATGACCTAATGACCACTGTGTTGTTGTTGTTGTTCCAGTTGGGTTGTGGTGGTGACTGATGTTTAGAAGGGAATTCGACTGCGCCACGGGCTGGCTGGCTGGCTGGCTGACTGACTGGCTAACGTCATTTCATCATTTACTCATTCCCGGCTGTTCCCTCTTCTTCTACTTTAATTGTTTAGCCTCCTTCCACTCTTTCTCTCCCCCCCACCCCCCACTTCACCTCTTTTATCCTCCCTTTCTTAATATTTGTTGTTTATCCAGACTCTTTGAGCTTGTTACTTGTGCCTGGGTTACGCATTACTCTAACTTTCCAGGCACACGATTGTTTGTTTGCGTGGCTATTTTGAGCGTCGATCGCTCTTTCTCCTACTGCTTGTCTGCCGTCATCATCGACACTTCCATGTATCTTTAAATCGAGCTTTCCCTGCCCTGCCACCCTTCCAGGCCGTGCTTGTAACAAGCCAAAGGACGGACGGACGGACGGACGGACGGACAAATAAACCATGACTGACGTTGCATGACTGGATTTTGGCTGCCAGAGAATCAAGCAGCAAACAAGAGCTAATTCCCAGATCGCTGTTCCCCGCCAAACGCCCGTTTGCTGGCCCGAATCTGGATTGCGACCACCGATAGATTGATCGGATCTCTCCTCCCCCCCCTGACTCCTCTCTCATTCTCATTCTCATTCTACCCCTCCTCTACACTCACCCCTTCTCGTTTCATTTGAGTCTCTTGGTTCGGCCTTGTCATCATGGCCGACGCCGCCGGAGACCGTGTCATGTGTCATGCTTGCGGCGGCGTCTGGCCGCGCAGCGAGCACGGCCTGATTTGTCCGCAATGCCAGTCGGACTTTACCGAGATTGTACGCTTGTACCCGATTCTCTCCCCATCTGATCTATCTACGTATCTACTTCGACGTATGCTGCATCGAGTTCTAAATTAATCGGTGACCCGGTCGCAGGTCGAAATCCCTCCCGACCCCGATGAAGAGCCGCCTCTTCCCTCCGACCGTCCCGACTCTGCTTCCTCTCCCCGATCTGCCGGCTCTCCACTCAACCCTTGGGCTGATCATGACCCCTGGGCTGCCCAAGGTGATCATGACCGTAATGATGGCAATCAGCCCCGGGACTCCGGAGGTGGATACCAGCATCGCACATACCGATCCCCGGACGGTCGTTTCACTTTCTCCACGACCACCTACACGCATGGCTTCGGCGGGCAGTCACCGCCCACGCAGACCACTTCCAATCTCGACCCGTTGTTGATGGTGCAAAGTATGGACAACATTTTCCGGGGCTTAACAAGCACCTATCAAAATCGCGAGCGTTCGGCCTCTGTGTCCAGCTCGGGCCAGGCCTCTAGCCAGCCACGGGGACAGGGACAACGTCTGGGCTCTTTTGAATTCAATATCGAAGCAGGGAATTCCGCAACGTCCAGCCAGGATGGTGGCCTACATCCTCGAGACGCGGATGGTCCGCAGCCGATAAATAATCCGCTGCGGACCTTGAGTGAGTAAGTTGATACTACGCTCCAGTTTCAGAGGGGACGAAGTGTGTGGCAGAGTGCTGATGGGACTGCAGTATCCTTGAGTTATTCCGTGCAGATTTGGGTGCCAACGCCCAAGCGGCTGGACATGGCGGCGCACGAGTGGTGACAGGGACCAACCCGCTGGCGATGCTGTCGTCGCTGTTGAGTTTCGATCGACTGGGCGACGCGGTCTATTCACAAGAGGAGCTAGACAGGGTGATCTCTCAGCTGATTGATCAGACTGCCAACCGTGGCGCACCTCCTCCAGCTCCTGCAACTGCCATTCAATCCCTGCCGAAGAAGAAGGTTGACACGGAAATGCTGGGCCATGAAGGCCGAGCTGAATGCTCGATTTGCATGGATGCTGTGGAGGTTGGAACCGAAGTGACTGTGCTTCCTTGCAAGCATTGGTTTCACTATAACTGCATTGAGCTTTGGCTGAACCAACATAACACTTGTCCTCATTGCCGGCGGGGTATAGATTCTCCTCAGTGAGTGACATCCTTTGTGCGATGCTTCCTGAACTCGTGCTAATGTTGTATGTAAAGGACTGAAGGAACAAACGATAACCCGGTGGTAATCGCCGATAGTCCTGAGCCTGTTCCGCGGCGCACAAGCAGTGCCGCGGCCAACCCCGGTAGATCGTCTCAGCCGCCCCCCGGCGCTTGGCCTGAACAATCACCCTCATCGTGGAGCTCGCGGTCATTCTCATCTTGGTCTGCTACGTCCCCTGGTCCTAGCTCTGAGGGACCAGCTCAACGACAGGAGCAGGGACGAGGGCAGGGGCAAGATCAGGAACATGATCAAGGACATGATCCGGGCGAAAGCCAGGACCGAAATCATGGACAGGACCAACGACGAGATAGCCGTGGTGAAGGATCTAGCACTGGCTCCGGGTTTACGGGCTGGGTGCGCAATCGATTGGGAGGAGGGGGGGGGGGGGGCAAGGGACTTTTGTATAGACTTTGAACGACGACAGCAGCTGGTCAGGAGATTTGGATCCGATGCGACGACTAGCCTTGCTACGTAGTAGCGACCTTACCTTGCTTGCATTGGCATTGGCATTGGCATTGACATTGACATTGACATTGACATTGGCATTATGAGTGCGTAGCCTGTTTCGCTCTTTCTGACTGGCTCACACAACTGATGAACCATCTATTAAGCAGCCGACTGACTTGGTGTAAGTTTGTTTATTTGTTATTGTTAACTAACTGCTGATGAGGGGTTGACTAAGAGTGCGATAAGATTGATTGATCCACTTTCCATCTTATCACTCGCTTCCTTGCTTCCTTCCTTCTCTTTCCCCGCCTTTTAGTCTACTTTGCTTTACTTCTGACAGCTGTTGCTTTCTCTTCCTTGTATTCTTCATCTTTTTGTTATATACCCTCCTCTCTCTCATTCCTCTTTTTTCTTTCATCTTCAATTCCAATATGAAGACCCTCTTCAAGAATGCCACTATCATCCCAGGAGTCAATCCTCCCCCCGCAGATTCTCCCACATGTATGATCATCGAAGATGACCGCATTGTTTACGTCGGCACCGAGGCCGATCTTCCCACTGCCCCGGTGGATCATGAGGTCGATTTGAACGGCAAGAAAATCCTACCTGGATTTATTGACGGGTAAGGATTCAGATTCCCAGATTCTCCCTTGTCTCAGGCTCAGTTCCAGACCCGCAGACATATGCACCTGCTGCTTTTCGGCGCCTCTCTCTCCAAGATCGATCTCAGCGACTGCAAGGACCTGGCCGACATCCGCACGACAATTGCGCGCGCCGCGGCCGAGAACCCCTCGGCGGAGCGTCTCTTCTGCCGCGGCTGGATGCACAGCATGACCGACGGCCAGGCGCTGGCCAGCATGATCGACGACCTCGACCCGCGGCCGATCTTCATCGACTCGAAGGACCTGCACTTTGCCTGGCTGAACACGCCCGCGCTGCAGGAGCTGCAGGTGGCCGGCCTCCCGGACCCGGAGGGGGGCACCATCTACCGCGACGCCGCAACGGGCCAGCCCAGCGGGCTGCTGGGCGAAGCCGCGGCGGTGACCTACGTGTGGCCGCACGTTGCGCGCGTCTCGACGACCGAGGAGAAGCTGGCCTACATCCGCAACGCGGTGCGGGCCTACAACGCCGCGGGCTACACGGGGATGATCGAGATGGCGACGGACGAGAACCTGTGGACGACGATGCAGCAGCTGCGCGCCCAGGAGCCCGTGCCCATCCGCCTGGCGGCGCACTGGATCATCACCCCGTCGCAGGACGAGGCCGTCGTGCTGCGCCAGGTCGACCGCGCCATCGCCCTGCACCGCGCGTACAACCGCACCACGTCGCCGGATTTTCGCATCGCGGGCATCAAGATCATCTGCGACGGCATCATCGACGCCTGCACCGCCGCCCTCCTCGAGCCCTACGCCAGCACCGGCACCACCTGCGCGCCCCTCTGGGACCCCGCCCTTTTGGGGAAGGTCGTCGCCAAAGCCGACGCCGCCGGCCTCCAGTGCGCCCTGCACGCCATCGGCGACCAAACCGTCCGGCTGGCCATCGACACCCTTGAGGCCTGCAGCAGCAGCAGCAAGCGCCACCGTATCGAACACCTCGAACTCACCCACCCCACGGACGCCCGCCGCCTCGCCCAACTCGGCATCACCGCCTCCATCCAACCCGTGCACGCCGACCCGGCCATCCTGCGCGCCTGGCCCACCCTCCTCGGCGAAGCCCGCTGCCGCCGCGCCTTCGCCTACGCCGAATTCGTCCGCACCGGCGGCCCCGTCGCCATCGGCACCGACTCCCCCACCGCCCCGCACAGCGCCCTCCGCAACCTCTACACGGCCACCACGCGCCGCTCCGCCCGCGACCCCGCCCTGGCGGTCACGGTCAACCCGGCCTTCGCGCTGACGCTGCTCGAGGCCGTCGTCGCCGCCACGGCCGGCTCCGCCTACTCGTGTTTCGATGAGGACCGCACCGGCTCGTTGGCCCCCGGCAAGGTCGCGGATTTTGTGGTCTTGGACATGGTGGCCTGGGAGGCCGGGCGGTTGCTCGACGCCGTGGTGCTGGAGACTTGGTTTGCGGGGAGGAGGGTTTATGAGCACTGTGGTTAGGGGTAGGATCTTGTTTGTATAGTATGGTTTGTGGGCTGAGGCAAAGGAAGGGGGTGGGGGGGTTAAAGGACCCACGGGGTTATCTTATCTTGGGTGGTGTGTCACCGGGTCGAGCATCAAGCAAGTAATACCTTATTACGTGTCAGGGTTCTGTTGGCGCTGGACAGAAAAGTGGACTAGCGTAGAAAGAGGCGCTGAGTACACTGGAGCGGACTGTGCACTGTGCTGTGCTGTACATACATAGTAGGATCAGATGAGTTTACTGCTAGCCCACAGCATGTCTGTAGCACTGCTACGCAGAGAACTACAATCAGTCCATGGTGAACCGATACTTCAGATGCAGATGCCTAGGCAGGAAACAAGGAGATAAACACGATAGTCTCTCCATTGTGTATAAAAGTATAAAAGAGTCAAGGTATATCCTGAATTCTACTTCAAACCAACCACAAAAAAAAAAAAAAACATGACAAAACGCACCGACCTTCAGTGTTTTCCCCGGAGAAGCTTAAACTTTTCTTTCTTCACTCCCCAACATCTAAAATCTCAAGTCCCAGCCGATCTTCGGGCCCAACCGCGGCAACTCATCGGCCACGCTCTGCACATCCTTGTCGCCTCGGCCGCTGAGGTTGAGGACGATGTTCTCGCCCTTCTTCATGGTCTTGGCCAGCTCCATGGCGCCGAAGACGGCGTGCGAGGACTCGAGGGCGGGGATGATGCCCTCGTGCTGGGCGAGGGCGCGGAAGCCGGTCAGGGCCTCGGCGTCGGTGGCGGCGACGAACTTGGCGCGGTCGCTGTCCTTCCAGTTGCTGAGCTCGGGGCCGACGCCGGGGTAGTCGAGGCCGGCGGAGATGGAGTGGGTCTCGGAGATCTGGCCGTGCTTGTCCTGGAGGACGTAGGTGCGGACGCCGTGGAAGACGCCCTTGCTGCCGCCGGAGAGGGTGGCCGAGTGGCGGTCCGTGTCGACGCCGTCGCCGCCGGCCTCGACGCCCAGCAGCTTGACCGAGGGGTCGTTGGAGAAGGGGTAGAACATGCCCACAGCGTTGCTGCCGCCGCCGACGCAGGCGACGACCGCGTCGGGAAGCTTGCCGATGAGCTCCTGCATCTGCTGCTTGGTCTCGTCGCCGATGACCGACTGGAAGGTGCGCACGATCGTCGGGAAGGGGTGGGGGCCGATGGCCGAGCCGATGATGTAGTGCGTCGTGTCCAGGTCGACGACCCAGGCGCGCAGGGCTTCGTTGACCGCGTCACGCAGGGTGCGGCTGCCGGCGTCGACGGCCACGACGGACGCGCCGAGCAGTCGCATCCGGAACACGTTGAGCGCCTGGCGCCGCACGTCCTCGGCACCCATGTAGACCACACACTGCATGCCGAACTTGGCGCAGACCGTCGCCGTCGCCACACCGTGCTGGCCGGCACCGGTCTCGGCGATGATCTTGCTCTTGCCCAGGCGGCGCGCAAGGAGAATCTGGCCCAGGGCGTTGTTGATCTTGTGGCTACCGGTGTGGTTGAGGTCCTCACGCTTCAACCAGATGTTGGCGCCTCCGCAGTGCTCGGTGAGGCGGTTGGCCAGGTGGAGGCTGCTGGGGCGGCCCATGTAAGGGTAGTACGACCGGAACTCCTCCCAGAACTTGGGGTCGTTGCGGGCGATCTCGAATCCGCGCTCCAACTCGGCCAAGCAGTCCATCAGAGACTCAGGAACATACTGACCGCCGAACTCACCGAAGCGAGAGGGGATGGCGGACGGGTCGCCGCTGCCGTTGAGGGCGTCAATCTGGTCGACCAGGCCGGGGCCATCGGGGGTGTCATCGTTGGTGATGACATCGGTCGGCTGCGAGAGCGCCGGAGGATCCTCCTTCAAGACAGGCTCCAAGACATGGACCGACCCGGAAACCTGACCCTGAGCATCACGCTCGAGTCTGCGACCAGTGACGCTGGTCAGGTACTCTTGAGCATGCTTAGCCGCCTGGCCGGCAGGGGCGTCACCCAAGACGGTGATGATCTGGCTTCCAATCACAACACCCTCCGAGATGTTCTGAACGGAAAGGAAGTGCTCGCGGGTGCTGACTCCGAATCCGAGCGCGGTGGGCACATTCCCGGACCAAGTGTGGACACGAGACAGAAGGTCGGGCAAGTTCGTGCTGAGGGATCCGGTAGCACCGGTGACACCCATGCGGGAAACGACGTAGATGAAGGAATCGGCGATCTTGCAGAGGAGCTTCATACGAGACTCGGAGGTGGCGGGAGCGATGAGGGGGACGTAGGACAAGCTGAGGAGGCAGGAGACTGTCAGTATGCGTGGGAAAAGGAAAAGAAAAAAAAATAGGTACACCAGTGCAGGAGTTCTTTACCCATAGCTAGTGCAGAAGTCACGGAAGCGGACGGCCTCCTCTGGGGGCAGATCGACCATGATGAAACCGTTGACCCCGGCGGCCTTGCAGTCCTGGAGCATGCGCTCCTCACCGTACTGCATGAGGGGGTTGTAGTAACCCATCAACAGAACGGGGGCGCGAAGGCCTTTACTTCTGGCGGAGCGAACGGTGTCCAACACCCAGGGAATCGTGACCCCGTTGGCCAATGCCTGAGTGTTGGCCTTCTGGATGGTCGGACCATCTGCGATCGGGTCGGTGAAGGGAACGCCCATCTCGATGATGTCTGTGATCGACGCAATTCAGACAAATGGTCAGCGGTCCGCAATCGGAGCCAGCGGGAAGCGGGGTGGGAGCATCAAGCTCTTACCAGCACCACCATTTTCCAGACCCAACAAGATATCAACGGTCTCTTCGATGGTAGGGTATCCGGCGGTGAAGTAAGCTACCAAAGCAGCACGCTTCTCCTGCTTGGCGCGAGCGAACGCGTTCTTGATTCCATCCATGATGTGGGAGGTGGAGGGGCAAAACCGAAACGCGGAGAGGGACGGAGGATGGGGGAAGAACGAGTGGCGGTTGAAGAACCCGGGAAAAGGAAGGGTTTAAGGATAGGTAGGATAAGAGGATAAGGAGGACAGAGTGAACGGCCCACAATTGAAAGGGGTTTAATCAGGAGGTTGCAGGCAGCACGGCCTCGAATGTAGCTTAGGAGGGGGAACTTGGAAGAGGCAAGCAAGCAAGATTGAGTCACTGTCGGGGAGTAAATCAAATCCCCCTCGATTAATTGTTCCGCCAAGTCAGGTGATGTGGCGATAAGATAACACTCGGGTATTGTTGTATTGTCGTATTGTCGCGGTATGCAATCGGTACGGTATGGTACCCATACTCATAGGTTTTACAGACTCTCTCTTACAATTTTGGTTATCTCAGCCCATGTCGAAGAGAAATGGATAATCGATTAGCGCCATGGAAAGTAATCCAGAATGTGCTCGGAAACTCGTGCTTCCAAAGAACAGTCATATTAACGGTGAGAATGAAGCCCAATATATTAGGTACGTTGGATAGCGGGACTCTAACTATTAAGCCATTTGAGGTGCTGGATGACCCCAGAACAGGTAAGCCGAGTAAGACAGGAAGGGAAAGAAAGGCGACAAACAAAGGTTACAATAATAGATATTCACACAGACGCCAAAGCTATGCATATATACTCAACCCAGCTCAATGTGACGCCCCAGTTCGGGAGACAGCATGAGCCAGGCCAAACAACCACCAAGAAATGAACCGCAGAAGATCGAGAACACAACCAATTCCACACTTTTTATCCTTCGCCAGTCGGGGGTTCTGTTACATCAATTCCAAACAATTCCCATCCCAGCCCCTGCATGATGAAAGGAATGACAGTGGCGCCATGCTATGCCAGATAGTTGTACAACTCAGAAAGGAGCGAGATCCCAATGCCCAGACTAAATGCAATGTGAAAGAGAAAGAACAAAAGCAGAAGTAAGACACCAGATCGTCTATCACGCATAGATCAGCAGAAAGATAAGGGGGGGCATCAAGACATTAAGACACTCTAAAGGAGGGACATCAGATCATGGACAGTGATCGTAAGTGAAGTGAGGATCTAAACAAAAGGCATATCCGTAAATCCCAAACCAGGGATCATGCACCCTCATGGGGAGATAAATCAGCCATGCGCCGGGTTTTAACCAAAGGAACGACGAGAAGAGTAAGAAAATCAAACCGAAAAACATTGCAGGGGAATAAAATGGTATATCAAATCCGACTTGAGAAAGAAACGCCATTCAATGCAAATCACGGCCCCTAGAGGTACTGCAGTTGGCAGCAACTCAATGCCCGTGGGGACCTGAGACAGGATACGGCATATAGTTGTAGACGGGCGTGCTGCTCGGAGCTCCACTGGCGAGTGGAGGGCTGAGCATGGAATTCATCTCCCAAGCCCGGGTGCTCGGTGCAGTCACGCCGACCTGGCTCGGCTGTTGACAAGCTGCAGAGTAATAACTGGGGGCGGTGATGGAGTGGTAGGACTGGCTTATAGTCGGCAGGCCATGGCGGATCTCGGAATGGCCGGTCATTGAAGGGCCACCATGATCGGGAGGGGCGGAATATGCAGGAGCAGCCAGTGGAGGTCCATATGCGCTGGGAGCAGCGGTATCGGAAACAGATTGAGGAGATGGGGCAGTGTGAGGTTCCGTGCCGGAGTCTGAGGCAGCCCGGGTGCTCGCATAGGTTGAGCCGATCGGGGTTGACAATGCTCCGGCGGTCGAAGAATAACTCGCCGACTAGAGATTGGTCTGTTAGCCCGCCATACACACACACATTCGCACACATCTTAGACATTAGTCAGGGAATATTCATGGAGCTTACATATTTGCCGATGATCTTCTTGAGGGCATGAGTCAGAATTCTCCATGGGAAGACCTTGACATCTTTCTCAATGTTTCTGGGTTTGGGTGCCGGAAATCCCATGATGACCTTGAAAAACTCTTCGCTGTCTGGCTTGGCCTTGGAGACAGTCAGAGGTCGGAAACCTTCAAGGTTTCTTCGAATGCGGTTCTTCTCCTCGACGGTGAACCGAACCCCAACTAGAGACTCAAGTAGATAGATCGTATCAACACTGGTAACGTAGCAGTCATCCTTTCCATCCCAGTAGATGCAGCTAATGCAGATACTGTTAGGAGCCCGGTCTTCGAGAGAGACTGGCGCGAAGTCGGCGGAAATCGTGCTGCCTCTCTGGGCACGGCTGAATTGGACTAGTCGTCGCTTGGCTTCCCGTTCCTCCTTGCACCAGTTCTCCGTCATGGTGTCCAAGTCTCCATTCAGCTTCAGAACGGCTTTTGTGGGATACATGGCATATGGGTTGAAGGCCGGAGTCTGACCCATGCCACTCGATTGCTGCAAGGTCGAGGTGCGAATCAACTGAGGGTTTGCGCCGTAATGGCTTGGCGAATGAGCATTCTGTTGGCGGTAACCGTGGCTGGCAACATAATGACTCCGATGATCGCCGCTCACGGAGACGAAAGAGGGACTCCAGGTGGAAGTCAAAGGTGAAGGTGCTCGGATGGAGGGTTGCGACGCTGCTGACATGGTGGAGTACTGGGTCGAGGGCGCTCTAGGCGAAGATGCCGCTGGGTAAGGGGCGGCAAATCCATTCATCGCAGGCAGAGACTGCAGATAGGGCGAGTAGGAGGCCGTCGAAGCCGGCGATTGGTCTTTCGGGGGCATCGATTGTCCAATGACTCGTTTTGGTGCTCTGTGAAGGGGATCCTCCGGGTACGACGATGGGGCCCTCTTCCGAGCGTCATCTGACGGTGGCGGGATGGCACCGTGCTCATACGTGTAAACCCCAACTTGTAGGGTCGTAGCCGGGCAATCGTTCGAATCCATGGAGACCTGCAAAGGAACGGCAAATGAGGGAGAGCAGGTAGAGCTGAAAGGGGGTGTCTCGACGGAAAAGCCGTACTGGAATGAAGAGCCTTGAAATCCAAGAAAGTGCGGGATACATTCACATTTCTTTGCGCCAAAGACGAGATAGAGCGTTGCATAAGACGATTCATGGAGGTCGAATGGGGACTGGATTTGAACAAAGACTCTTGTTCCTTCAGACCCTCTCTGGGGCGAGTAGGAAACGACCTCCGGCACCGGGCGAGACTCCCCCGTCATCATCGGTGAGCGCCCTTCTTCGTACGAACTGGCATATTCCTGGTTTCCCATATAGGGAACGCAATCCGACATCTGGCTGGTGTGATCGGCCATAGGCGATGGGACAAGTGGGGTGGACGTCACGTATGGTGCCTGACCGTAGGCCGCATATGAGACACCATCGTGCAAAGATCGAGCGGACTCATAGTCTATTGGACACTTAGCACACAAGCTGTCTCAGCCGATCCAGGGTGAGCAAGACCACAAATCCCTGCCTGAGCCCAGATATTGTGGCCCAAATGAACACTTACCGATCAAAGCCGCCTGTGGGGGCTTCTGGAAAGTAGGCATGGACAGGATGGGGTCAGACTTGGCCAAAAGGCCGTCTGCAAATGTGCCAATGAAGTGGGACTCTTCAGGATCCGACAAATCCAACGACTCGTCTAGAATTAACGGCGTTTGCAGCTCCGGATTGAACTGTTAACCGCGATTGTCAGTGGATGGTCGTATATGCACAGGACCGCGAGAGACAAGGCAAATACAGGCAAGATCCCAGCGCAACAACAGCAAGTGAATCAGAAATTATGAAACTGGCGAGGGTGAGATGTGAAATGGATGAAGCAGAGCGCAGTAATTGGGCAGCGGGCGGGAAATGTCCAACGCACCAAAACACCGTGTGTCTTCGAGTAAGCCAGTTTGAAGGTGTTGCAGAAACTGCAACGGAACACAACAGCTTAAAGAAGCGAATGACAGCGAATTTATCGTGAAAAACGAAAGATTGTCGGAAAGTTGCGAGGTAGCTCTCCGAGACAAAACGAGTGACGACACGAAGTGGCTGTCAGGCTCAGCAAGGAATACACCACGAAAGGCTTCGAATCAGCGATCAGAGTTCAATGATCAGGTGTGAGACCTTGAAGGCTAGCTGCAGATTATGAACCAGCTTGAGACCACGCTGCCAATGAGTGCTTGAGAGGGCCTATAGGAGAACTATTTCCATCTGAGGGCGATGTATCAACCTTTCAAAGCGGTCTGACCTGGCGAAGTAATGGTCGATAATTCGGGGCGGGTGTCTTAGAGGTAGCGAGTGAAGCTGTGTCAACAGAGCGAGACAGGAGCAAGCTAATTTGTTCGATTTTCCTAAGAATGAAATGAGACTCCAGACTTTCCTGGGAAGTGGAAGATCGAATGACGATGGGCCACGAACTACTCGGCTAAAGAGTGCGAACTTTCCCAGAGATGAGGATCCGGCCCGTTGCATAGACAAGGACTTACCAGGGTGAGACGAAGATGTTCAGGTTGCGCTCGTGAGACTTTAAAAGCGACGGGGGGAAGGCTGCGTGTGAATCTCGTGGTCGCTAAAAGCTTGATGGAAGAGACCTACACCATGACACGGTCAATAACAAAACATCCGAAACTTTAGTGGTAAAAGAAGCCCCAAGGGAGATGACAAGCGCACAGCGTCCATCATGGACCCAGAAATGTTCTTGGAGATCTTGTGCACCAAAGGCACGACCTTGAAGATGCAAGGAGTCCAAAGGGAAGGGGACACGAAGGAGAGGGGATGCAAGGCACCACAGAGTCAGTGGCGAAGGGAGGGGGACTGGTACCAACCTCAACAGACTAATGAGTCGGGGAACAGTAGACCCTGTCGTCCAAGAGTCTTGGATTCAAGGTGGTTTCTGCTAGTGTGAAATAAGGTGGTGCCTTCAGCCGAGACAAAGATCCACGATGGTGGTGTACGTCCAGGTCCGGGCCTCGTTGAAGGACTAACAGCGACAGAACGATTGGTAGACGAGCAGACTCCAGATCCACACCAGAGCAGCACGACTGGGGAGATGACTGACAAGCCCAATGTCCACTGTGAAATGAGAACAAACTCCTTTTTTTTTCCCCTTTTTTGTTGCTTTCCAGGAGAGGAGGGATAATGTTGTTAACAAGCGAGCCGAGGATCAAGGTGGTGACGATGGGTTACCAGGTTCGGGTCGGTATACCTCCCGCGCAGCAAACGGGAATCGCTCTACAGTCCCAGGGCAATGATACCGAGGCAAACGCAGGTTGATGCCGTCCGCACGGAACGGGGACAGACAGGATGCGTCCGTCACTCCAGATCGAAAATCAAATCGATGAGCTGGAGATTTCCCTACGGGAATTTAGACCGCTCAAGGTGAAGGTCGGATTGGTGCGGAGAGAAGGACCCCCCCGAGGGAGAGTAGAACAGAGATAAAACGAGGGTGGGTTGTTTTTTTTTTTTTCGAAATAATCAGCGAGCGCGTGAGATCGGTCCAGATTAGTTATTAGGGATGTCTTGATGTCTTTGATGATGAATCCTATCGGTCCCTGTCGTTTCTTTCCAACAATAAGATTTCCTTCAATCGATCCAGTTCGGCCTTTTTCGGGTCTCTTTTTCCTTTGCAGCAAAAAGAAAACAATCTTCCCTTCTTAACCGATCACCTCCAGGTGTAGCGTAGCGAACGTCAAAAAATATGTCGATACCAAACAAAGCGAGTGTGAGGTAAACGCGGGACGAGCGAGTGTAAAAAAGAAACAAAATGATGAAAGAGAAGAGGAAGAGTCTTAATCTGCCATCACAGATCAAATTCACGAAAAGGTGGGGGGTGGGTTTAGGTGGAGAGGGGAGTGGGAGGGTTATGAGGAGAGCGGCGGTGGTAGAGGGAAGACAAGGACAATAGCAGCGGTGGTGATGTAGTTAGTGGTAGAGTTGGTAGTAGCGGGAGTAGTCCAGTAGATTAAAAAAAGAACAGGGACGAGCGACAGATGGAGTAAACCAAAAAAAGATAGCAAAGAAAAAGATAGGGTAACAAAAAAATTAAATAAATCCCTCCCCCCCCTCCAAAAAAAAAGTGACGGCCGAGTACGAAGATGACGAGAGATATATTACTCTCGTTCTCTCTTAGTCCCAACTTAAGGGCCGAGGAAGTAGGGTCAATGGTAGGCAGGTAGTGACCTAACGGTGGTAAAAGAACGAGGGCCCTGGAGGATCGGATGGCCCTTAGTGTGGCGGGGAATGCGCTGATGGGAAGATGGGTAATGATGATAATAGTAATAATGATAATAATAAAACACCACCGCAATCAACTATCGGGCGGATTGCTAAGGTTAGTGTAAGGTACTGACTGGAGTTTATCGAGTAGGAGATATATGACTTTTAGACATTGGGGATGATGAAGTCCGCTTTTTGTCTCCTCTTCCAGTGCTGTTTTTATCATCGGTAGTACCTGGAATTGGAAAGTACTCGGAGAAACTGGACCATCATCACCAACTTACGCCCTGAGCATATGGGCTGGTTGGCCCATTGTTTTCTCAGGGCTCCATAGTAGAAAAAAGTCCCTGGACTGGTGGTCCCTCCACATCTCAACCGCTAACCGTTCACCTACTCCCTCCCTACCGGTACCAACCACCAACTACCGTCCGGAACTACGAAAGCAAGAACTAACTTAAGGTATTTTACTAAGCAGTTCAACACTTGTCAATACGCCAACCACGCAGTAGGATAGGAAACACTAGAAAGGGCATTCCCCCAAAGAAGAAGCAAGAACGTATTTTGGCCGCTTTCACCTGATGCCGGAGAAGAGGGGCCCAAGTGGAGGAAAAGGTGTTCTTGCTGAATTGCCGAAAGAGGGTTAGCTCAGGGCTAAATCCATCCCTCCATCATGATTTTACTCTTATGAGTTTTTGAATAATCAATTTCTGGAAGGACTTAGCACCATCTGGTTAGGACCGGGGTTTCCATTACTAGCAGTTAGGTCAGGATTAGTCGGAGGTGAATAAAGCAAGACCCCCCAGGGCCCCAATTCAGTACCGGGCAGGCTAAGAATCTGGCAAGGGTGTTTTAGCACCAGCAGACCACCGTTCAAGCGGTCCATGCCGCCATGACCGAGTGGGGCCCCCCCCCGAGGAGCTACTGAGTAAGGAAATCCTTTAACCAAAAAAAAAAAAAAAAAAAAAAAAAAAAAAAAAAGGAAAAGAAAAAGAAAATAAGAAATAGAGAAGTTGGAGGGAAAACAGAAATGAAAGTGAAAAAAGGATAAAAGTGAATAACCGATTATTCATAATAATGCCGACTGGCTGTAGCTACTACTGCTGCTCCTGCTCCTGCTGCTGCAAGAAAACATGGTTGACAAGGTGTGGTTGACACCTATTTTTATTCCATTGATGCAACAACTGACAATCAATCAGATTCATACAGACAATGCAGCATGGTAAGGGAGGATTCCTAGCTTAACCTAGTACTGCTCACCTGGATACGGACTCGGAGGTCGGGTCGCTGCAACAGATCCATCCTTCCATACAATACACTTCCTGGTTTCTTATCCGTCATCGGGTGTTCCTATTTGTTTGTTCGCAATTTTCCGACAGGGCAGCAGCCTTAGAGGGACAATCAGATTGAAGTGATCGTGGATGGCTCGCACCGCCTCCTGACCTACTAGCAGTTTAGTACCCAGTCGGAATCTGGTACCTAGTAGCCTAGTGACGGTGATTAACCAGTGACTAGCAGAAACCAGGCATGAGGGAGTGGAACGAGGTAGTAGAGATGTACCAGTAAAAAGAGGTTGATCGAACCTTGTTGCATTCGCATTACAGTCCCTCGTTGTTATTACTGGCTACAGAAGAACTGTCAAGAAAGCCAGGACACCACCGCACTGCCTGCAGTCATTGTTTGTTGCTTCTTCGGGCTTCTATCCAGTCTATTGGGTCAATGGTGACTCTTTTCTCCACGATGTTCAGAGTCAGGAAAGGGTTCCATCCTCGTGGCCTAGGGAAAGGTCTGCTGCTACTGCTAGTCTAATGTATGTGCCAGGCACTAATTGATTATGATCACGTCTCACAAGCATCTCCTGACCTTATCTCCTTCACGGTGATTGCCATGATATCAACTTTACGGATCAACTCGCCGTCAATGGCCCACTTGGAAGCTCCTTTCAATCCCGTAGTACCGTCGGGAGCGAATTGGACTTGACGAAGTCCGAACAGGATACGGGAGGCAGATGGGCAGATGGGCAGATGACCTAATAGCATCCATCCAAAGTCAACTTCAACAGTACTATCAGCTTCGCCAAGGCACTGTTCTGGTGCAGGGCATGCGACCGATCGTGAGGTTCGTGAAGCGTAGCATATATTTAGCTCTCCGGGCAGTTGGGCGGACAAGAATTCAGTTCCCCACCTCCCTTTCCCTCTTTTCCTTTCCCTCCAGTCCTTTCCCCTTTCTCTCCCGACAAGGAGGGGCAAGAGCCATCAGCGATAATATCGGATCTTAATTTGGACTGGACCAAGTTGGATCCCTCAGGCAGCACCGCTCATGCTCATAGTCTGTTTTAGACTTCCCCTTCCTATAGGCACTCCTCCGCCAGTACTAATAAAGTTAGTGAATTATAGGTCGGTAGGTAATCCACTATGTCTAAGGTACAGACCTAAGTACGGAGTACTAGGTACGTATCTGGTGAGTTAGCTGCTAGTCAACTAATGGCCCTCGAGATCAAGCTGGGTTTTCCGCAACTTCAGAGGTCGGTACCTACTCTTGGCCGACACCCCGATCCAGGGAGACTAGAAGACTTGACGGAGTAGTCTAATCCAGATAGCTCTGATGAGACTTGGGGGTTGAAACACGACGGAAAAGAGAGCCTTCTCAGCCATTATCGTCCCTGAAGTTCTCTTGTTACTATCTCATCAATCGCATCATTGTCATCTGTTGCCCAGATACATATCCTACTAGTATTGTTGTTTGTCTAAATAGTTAAAAATGGTTGTGGTAGGCTGGTCGGGCCATGGGGCCCCACCAGAAACGATCTGACTTTGAGAGAACCGAACCATGGCTGCAATCCATTTGACTTTCTCCGCCCGCTGCTCAACTCACTCCCGCTGAGCTAGCTGCCTTGGTTATCAGGTTTGGTCAATCGCTGAGGGAGGCAGACACCGGGGTCCACGGTGGTTTTTCCGTGCTCATCCATCATCCATTGTAAGTACTCCGTACCCTGCCAAGTCTTCTGGAAAGATCTAATTGCCCTAATCCGGAAACTCCTCCATGCCCTATCCGAACACCATTGATGTACTGTAATGCAGTCAGATCGGTAATTCGGGATGAGTCCACAATGTGGCAGTGAACTCTCCTTTGCGTACTAAGTAGAGTATCCGACCAGCCATCGCAAGCAAGTAGACAACTCACGCCAATTCGCGTTGCTCATTAGAGAAGATATGGCGGGTGAGTCGCCCCTACGCAAAGACAAAGTGTCTCGAGTGTTTTCGACTCCTACCTAGGTGAAGTTGGTTGAGATGACTGCTTTGTTTGGATGCCTTCTGCTGCAGCTGAGTCTGCTGCAGAATATGGCGGGCTGCGATCGGGAGCCGCGGACAAGCTATCTCACGGCACTTTCGGCTTTAGGGAGTTTGAGAACACAAACAACGACTCGAAGATAGCGGGCGATCTGAAAAGCTGAAAAGGGCTAAAATGCTAAACATAGAAAGCCTTGCATTGACCATCCGTCCTTTCACCAAAATTCACCTCTGCAAGGGCAGTTGAGCCGTTATGATTGGGTGAGATGTCAGGTGACACCCCACCTCCTGTAGCTCTTCGGGGTTTAGCGCACAAACTTTGTGTGTATTTGGCTTGCTCGAAGCCTCTGATTGCACTCAACTCACACTGCCCTTGGATCCATCCGCATGGATGTTGTCCCTACTGATTCGTTCTCATTCATCCAGCCGGTGCATGATGGGAGGGGAAACGCACTCAAAATGCTATTTTGGTGATCGGCCTCGAGGGTGAGAGGTAAGGTAGCAGCATGGTAGCACCAACCGAGGGAGTGACTCTGCACTGTCACCTTACCTTGGGAGCTATCACCGTCGAATATACTCGGCATAGAGCTTCCCCTCTCCTGCCCTTCCCCCGCAGCTGCATTGTTGATACCTGACCAACCAGCATAGGTTGATCACCCTTCACGCGGCTCTTAGCCATGAAATATCTGATGTTGTTCCGCGAGTACCGATCTTAGTAGTGGTTCACATGTGTACATGTATATATATACGGCGTAACACTGGAGGAGATAGGGCAAAAGAAAAAGAAATGGGATTGAGATCCTAATTTGACGCAGTGGCACCTTCGCCACGGGGCATGGCTGAGGTAGGGCAATCCAGTCACGGTCGCGCCTCCCTGAGGAAGATTCAGTGCCTCAGGAAGGCAACCTTGTCTGTACGTGCTTGTACGTAACGTCGTAGTTTTTCCTTCAAACTTTCTGGCTTTGCCAAGATCGTGCCAAAGTCAAGCACAAACAAGGCCCCCCCCCGGCCGAAAAGCAGAAAGTACCACAATGGATTTCCGGTCCCCACCATTCAGCTAATGTTTGATGAGGTCATGCCGACTAGGGAGAAGACCGATTAAGAATGCTGATCGTTTCTTTTCAAAGGACTCGAAGTTGTGGATTGTATGGATACAAAAACACCCTATAGTGTCGACCGTTCCGAGTTTCGAGATTCGGAGAACTCTAAACCTCCTCGATGGCACGGGTAATCGACAAGATAACTTACTTCTCCCAGCAGGACCTCCGATGGTCAACTTGCTTCGGAACTGCCGTGCATGATTCGGATTTCGAACCAGATTCTTTTCCGATCTTGCCTCGGCAGTCGGACTACTGTATGTACTCATGTAAATGTTGTTTGCCTTCTGGACGACAGGCATGAATTCATTTATCCGCCACCCCACCCGACAGCGACAACAACCACAGCTGCAACCACAATCTCGATTGTCTGAAAGGAAGGGGAAGCATGTCAAGCTTCCAATCTCCATTGCCTTTCTTGGGATAGCCATCCTTAGCAAAGGCAAACGCTTATATCTTAATTCTCAGCACTATCCATCCACGTTTCCATCACGGGCAAATTACTTTGTCAGCGGATACGGAGCTATACAGATCGCCGTTTCGAAGCACATCGCTGGCAAGACTGACGAGCGAAGACCCCGAGCGTTGACATGCTAAATAGGCACTTGCCCATTGCACTAGCAAATTTAGACTACCAGAAGCCGAGAAAACATGCATCTCGTTGGTGTTATGCGCGGTGGGGGTCTCTCTTCAGCATGGAGATGATCCATTATCCAACCAGAAGCAGCGAAGATCGGCAATCTCGTCCTACGATAGTGGTTCTCAGCTTGCCTCAATTGGGGTGAGTGCCACCGAAGGAATCCGATCAAGCCCCAAAATTGTCTTCTCCAGGACGAACGGCAGTGGGCGTGTGGAGCGACGGGAGTGGTTAAGCATGATGGTGATTCCAGAAGGAATGAGATGTTTAGATGGAAGGCTTGTATAGCACCAGCACCAGTTCAGTCCCAGCTACTCGGAGTTCGAACTTACATGCATACAGGCGGTGGGAGGGTGGATCTCATGCAGACACCACCAAATGCCGTGCAATTTGGGCTCCAGGCAGAAACACGCAATCATCTGATCTCTGCTACTGCTGCCCGCTGATATATATCTCGTCAGCCGTTACGGAGAACTCTAGTATATGGTCAATCAAACATACTTTCGAAGGACCGCGCCTATGATTGTACCTCAGAGTCTGTCCCCACGGACTAAGAAAGTCTACTCAATTACCTTATCCTCGACTTCAACTGCCACGGATAGGATGATAAAATATCGGCCAATGCTCGGAGAATTCCTACTTCACTCATCCACCCGGATCATCGATGAAGCGAACGCACCACACCATTACCAAGATGTGAAGCTTGGTTTAAGAATACTTCCGCAGGTAAAACCAAACCATTATTCTTGGTAGCCCGTTAGCCACTTAATGCGGGTATGGCGCTAGCTCCCCGCCAGATTCCAGCACCCATTTGACTACCTGTCTATCTCAAGATTTGGGTTGTGCCGCATTTATCCGAGAGGCGGCGGTGCAGGCTGTCCAACCATCTAGTTTGGAGCCAGCAAGACTGCTTGAGGATTGGTGGTAGGGGAAATCATCCAGTGGCATTAACTTATTCCGCATTAGTAATATTTTATCATGAAGCAACCCGCTAAGTGTGGTTCAGCCAAAGGATGATTTTCTCCACGTTATTCCGTGTCGAGTTACTGTCGACTTGGATGTTCACTGACTACTAAGTGTTGTGCTCAACTACAGTGCACAGTACAGGCGTGCAACCGCAGTGGGTGGTCCCTGTCCCAGTTCTGCACCCTTGCCATCCAAAGTTCAAACCAAACCAAACAAGTCGGAACTTCCCCGGGGTTGACCGGAGAAAAGTGATTGCCTGAAGCGGGTCCTGCTAGTCCGCCCCAGTTGCAACTAAACTTGCCCCTACGAACCCCGGTTGGTCACCTTTAGAGGTGAATCTTCCGGAAGGCTCATGGAACGGAGACAACGGAGCCACGGGTCGATGCGCGTGGAAGATGAATAAAGCCACTATCGCTCTCTACAGGATAGTGCGGCTTTTCCGGTTCGGCCTATTGTCCTTTTCGAGATTCGGCATTATGAAATCGCTTGTGTCTAGTGTCTACCGACTCTACCCTTATTTTTGGAACTCCTATCGGATTCAGCTCGGAGAACAGGCTAGCAGGGAGTGAACTCGGAAGACTCCAATTGAGGTGATAAAATCGGTGATGAACAGAGGGGTCATCATGACGATCTTCTACCTGCCGACCGAGGGTGCATTTATTGTTATTAACCGGTTAAGAGAAGGGGGGGGGAAGGGGGAGTCGACCAACGAAAAGAGAGAATAAATAAAAATCAAAAGGAAAGAAAGAAAAAAAAAAAAAACTATGTAATCAAGCATTCAGGGTCTTTTGATTACTGTGGGCAGCACGAACCCGTTAGCAGTGTCATCTAAATTGTGGTGGCAGCCTCGGTGCTATCTTGGCATCAACCATTGCCCGAAAGGATTGGACCCTGCAGCGGGTAACTTACTGAGTATGTGATGGCACGATCAGTTCAGTCTGACCCTAATCTGTCACCTTGAGCCTTCGATACGAGGAAGGACACACTTTGAGGTCACTGCTAATCTAACAAGTCTTTTCTCAACACTTACTCACATTTCTCGATGATAGACTGTGCTCCAAGCTGCAAGTGCAAGTTGCCCTTGCAGTGAAGGCATTGCAGTACTGTACAGCATATACCTACATTTCTGCAGTACTTTGACTCTGCCCTGGCTTCCCCGCGTCCTTACGTACTTAAAATTACCTCCTTCAATGTCTACAGGCTCTCGCCCCCTTGAGCATTGATCCGTTAAACATGCTTCCTTACTACTATGTACGGAGACTGTACATGCAGTGCTCATCACCTCCGATCTCTTCTCTTCCCTGCTTAGCTACCTAAATGATTTGGCTCATGCTCAAAGTATCAACTGTCGATGAGAGCCTGGCAGCAGTAACTCCACTTCATAACCACCCTAGACCTCTCCTGGCGAGCCTCGGTCGGCCCGGCCACACGACAAACCCTTGAGTTAGTAAGGGAATTTCTCCTTGGCGTTACTGGCTTTGCTGCATGCTGCACGGGATATCATTACTCAGTAATCAGTAGGTAACTAACTTACTGAATGATAGTCCAGCCGGACCCTGACCGAAAAGAAAACCCAAATAAATACACCAAAAATTCATCAAATAGGAATGGCGGTCGTGGCTTTGCACTGGTCTAAATAACCTCAAAAGATTCAATAATACTAGATGGTTACTGGACGGTCGGTCCACCTGGCCGCCGCCCGTTCTGATCGGCACGTTTTGGAGATTGGGGGTTTTGTCGATCCGAGTGAGAGTGGTTATGTTTATTTCCAATGGCTGACAGGACTCAGGAGCCGAATCGATACGCTTCCTAGTGTTTATGATGTGATCTGAGGGAAATGCCGACCTCCACGTTTAGGCTTGACGCTTTGCCTGCCTATCGGTCAATCTATGTGAGGCCTACTTTTCTCTCCGCCCAGCCAAAACAACTCGGATCCGACGGGGAAAGGGGTCAAAGGAAATTACAACAGTCAACATTCTTGATTGAAGTGCAATTTCATGTACAATGGTCTGTAACCCCGTACGTCGAGGGAAAGAAAATATCCTCAACGAAATCGAGAGGACTGGGTTCTCTTTTTCCTCCTTCCGTTGCTATTCCCCACACATACCGGCAAGAGTTCTATACTTGTCAATCTATACCAATATAGGCTTCCGAACCCTAACTGCAAACCCGCGATGTCTCACCAACTTCTCTCTCGTGGTCGGTTTCCGGTCTCTATCCACCAGCTCAACACGTGAGCCATTGAATAATGAAGTGGGCCATATGTAGCACGGATTGAGTGACAGCCTCGGGTAATTGAATAGCCACCAGTTTGCGCGCCGACCGCAAAAGAAAGCTACCTACCGACCTTCCTTCCATGCAACAACTTATCTGAATGACGATCGCATTCGACAAGCATCCCGACCACCGGTTTTGACTCCATGTACACTGACTAGGAAAAGTCTTAGCTCCGCAACGCTCGCACGCAATGGAGCACGGATTCCTGGCTTGATTTTCTGTGCCTGACTCCAAGAAATCCCCGGTAACCTGTTTGTGTGCTGCAACGGAATTGCTCCAGGTCCATCCGTTCCCTTGGGACAAACTGTGGCTGAGGGATGTGAGGTCCTTTTTCCTTGTCTCCTCTTCCGGGATCCTTTACCTAATTTTCTTCCTCAGTCAGTCCCCTCAATAGCATCTTTTTCTATTCTTTTTTCTTCTACTTTTCTTATTTTTTTTTTTTTCGCGCGGCCGTTCAGAAGAGAGACTGGAGGAAAGTGCGGGATGTTGCAAGTGAAACAAGCTTGTCAACCGCGGCTGAACCCAAGTGAGACTTGAGGGTCGCGCGGCTGAGGTTATTTTTGGTCTCACCCACTACTACTACTTATTTACTTAGTAGTTGTTGTACTGTACGTATCATCCACTTCTCGTCTCGAGAACAGCATGTAGCAATCCATGGTAGGTTAAGCATTTGAGTCATGATTCTATTATTGAAGATCATGGATGATCTTCAATTCTTCTGGACTGGTATCGATATAGTACTTCATAGGGTAGTGCTAACCTCTTGCTAGCTCTAGAGAGAGGGGACAGACTACGGTGATGGTGGCTATCTATACCAAGTACCAAGTAGTGACCGGCTACCGGCTCGATCGAGAGTGGTTATGTTTCTTCTCTGTGGGTAGGCTACTTTCGTGGTAGTCTTACTCTGCCACTACTCTCTATCCTCACTATGGTTATTGCAACTATGTAGTACCTAGTGAGAAGTGAAGAGTGCACCGATCATGCTTGAATTGGAGGTATGGACTCAGACGGTTGAGTCGATCGGTAAGAGCGTTGAGAGTCAGTTCCTTCCTATCGAACGAACCGGTGGGATTGCTTCCGCTCAGTAAGCTCAAAGCTACCCAACCCTCTCACAACACGCGCACATATCCTGCGTGGGCCGTTGTCTCATCGCTATCTTCAAAGAGGAGCTTTACCCCTGAGATGCTGCGTTCTGCGTACGGGCTACTGGTTGGCAAAGTGGGTTGAGCCATCCTCAACTTGCCAATAAAGCTTCTGCGATGATCTGGCTCATAGTCAAGTGAAGTTCAGCGACAGCACAGCCCTGGAGGGCGCGGAAAGGCCTTCAACACTCCGCCGCTGTATAGAATCAAGAACCCGGACAACCATGGGGAAAGGCTTGCTGCCCCTCTCCTTCTTTTTCCTCCTCCCAGACTGCTGTTGACCCTGATCTCCCCTTCCCGTGCGCCATCGGTTGCCTGCAGGAGGGGGTTCTTTATCTCACTTGTCACTGCCTTGTGCGTCACACAGATCCCGGGTCAACACGAACTGCCTAGGATCAGCCACTGAGTAACGGTGACTCTTGGCTTTGTACTGGCTGTACTTCTGTACTTTCTCCCCTCCCAACTCCCCGTGGACTGATCCTGGATCCTAACAATCCCGGCCGCAGCCTGCAACCTGCAGCCTGCAATGACATTTTGATCCAGGGGGTGTATGTGCGCCTGTGTACAAGGATGAAAGGGACATCACGTCACTGTCCTTTGTTCTGATCAAGATCTTGATCTAATTGTGATTGGAGTAGCGGAGCGAACAAGACCATCCAGCTCCATTGCATGCCATCAGTGGTTGGAATGCGCTTCTCGGTTCTCTACTCTTGTCCCTCCTTTGCCTGTCTCACATCTCCATTACCCAGTATCGGCCAGAACGATCGTCCAATTGTGCCCTGGTTGGCGACATCATCGTCAAGACCCCGCCATGTATAGGCCAGCTCACTGGTGGACTACCTAGTGCGAATCACATTCTTCACTTACTGGTTCAAGGTCTCTGTATGGTGCCAATATGTCTCAGTTTTGAGAGGACTATCGGACAAAGACCGTCCAAGGCTAGCTGTTCTGAACTCTGAGTTGAGACACCCATACCCTTCATGTCTACTCAGGGGGAAGGAAGAATTGGGTTGAGTCTCCTGCGCCTCGGGGTCTCTCTAAGGGGGTGGAGGGATGGGAGATAGAGACAATTGGCGTGGAATCAGTTGCATAAGGGATATCTCCAGGCCATCCGACCGAGGCAACGGAGCTTCTTGTGTACGGAATGGGTTCATAGTCGGCGACTGCCAGTCCTTGAGTCGGCGACTGACTATCTCAAGCCACTACCCTACAGGCGACTGCTAGCCCACACAGAGAGGGGTATTTATCTCATTGGTGCAACGGGCAGTGCACGACAAAAGCGATGTCACAAATGGAGGATTGGAGCCATGTTCGAGTGTAACCAATCCTACAAGATGATGCTCCGGCACGGGTGCTTGCGATAAGAGCACAAAAAGCATTGACATACCTTGATCTCCCGGGGGTTTCTGACTATAAAGAGCAACCTTATATTGAAGCTGTTGATCTGTGACTACATACACATTCTGGCCGTCACAATCAATTACTTCGCCAGATCAGGCCATGTTCCAGATCAGGTGGAATAGACGAGAGCCAAACCAAAGCCCAACGGTTTGCATACCTTTGTGTTAACGTCTCTACCATCAAGCTTCAACCCAAGCCCGTATAGTATATAGCAGCCTCTTTCGGAAACAAAGCGAAGCAAAGCAGCCAAGAGAAACCAACCCGACGATATTCGCAGTTTGTAGCATAAGGTACTGCGTAGTCGAACCAAGTCTAACTTAGTGCCCTTTAGTCATAGTAACCTGCAATTGACTAACTATTACCTACACGAAGTATACGACCAGTTGAATGCTCGCCAAATCCACCAGTCAACTACCCAACTTGCTAACATAGGTACAGCAAGTTACTTGCTGAACCATCAAATCAGATCTTAACTCACATAACACGAGAGAGAAATAAAAAAGCCCTATAGTCAAATCAATACTCAATAACCCAACGAAACAAAAGCTAAGAAAGAAACCGACAACCAAGACGAAACAAAAGTGCCTACTACTATAGAGATGTTAGACTAAGAGAGGGGAGGAAAAAAAAAAGTTATATATAGTATCAGATATGGGTCCCTCCCCCATCCTTTTTTTTTTGTTTCTCTTCCGATATCGATTCGCTACCGGCCAAACCGTTTCCCCGCCACCCACACAATACGAGAGCTCTGCCCCCGCCCCTCTCTCCCCTCCCCTCCCCTAAATTCCGAGCTTTGGGGGGGGGAAAGGCAGACACCAAGGGTTTACATGGTGAAAGTGTACGGTGTATGCTGGGGGGATTATCCTGTTTGGGGAAATCGTGGTGTTAGCCAGGTGAGGTGTGGTGCTCGTTTACCCCGTATACACGATTAAGTGGGATTGTTGAATTTGAGGGAAGTGGATTGGGGAGTTCGGAAACCTCTTACCTAGGTAGTCTACGCCGTACGGTAGTGTGGTGGGAGGGCGCTGCGCTCAGCGGCTCACTATGCCCTGCCTTGCCTGCCGGTGCATGCGCGCGCGGGCCGTGGAGGACCTAGTTAACCTACCGGTAAATTAAGCGACGGATGGGCGAGACTAAATTCACCCAAGCTTGTTTCTTGGAAGTTCAAGGTTGGGGACCGGACCTCGTTCTTGCAGAGATAATCTACGAAACAAAGTGGAAAGAGATGGGATGTGTGTATGTGTGTAGAGACACATGACATGACATGACATGACATGTAGTCGGTCAGCTGATCTGTCACGTTGCTCCTGCCATCCTACATGATGCTGTGGCCTGCATTGTAGATACAGACTCGGAACCCATCCAAGTCCCGTGGGATACGTCCAATGATGTCTCACTTGCAGCTCTCTACACCCAAATGAAGCCCTGAACCCTGAAACCAACAGCCTGTCAGGCTGGGTTCATCATTATTTGCAACTGGTTTTGGCTAAATGACATGGGGGTAGGCGGGCATTAACAAAAGTAACGTGCGTCGACAGTGCAACAAAGGGACGAGGGGGGAAAAAAAAAAAGGGAACCACCACCACCCCCCTAACTAATCAACAACCTTCCTATCATCCCAATGGAAAAACTCCCCCTCAAAGTTCCACTCCCTCGACGTCACGCTGTGCTGGCCAAAGCGTATCCTGCGTCCGGGCCGATTGTCCATAACCAACCAAGCTGGAGCCCAATGCAGGTCCTTTGCACTGGCCGGAAGTGCCAGAAACATGGCCAGTCAGCGTCACACTTGGGCCGTTTCCTCCTGAGATCGACACCCTGTTGGCTGTGTGGACTAAACTGGAGAAGAGACTGACTGGGATATTTTTTACGGGTCTTGGCCAGAAATGGGATCGCTGATAACACCACACGCCAGTCCAGCATAGCGTCACTGGTTTTGGTAGCCATGTCTCACTCAACTCGCCACGGTGCTGCAAGCTGGTGGGACTGGGGCAAGAGACTTTTTCATTTCAATGCTATCTATCCGAAGATTCTTGTTCGAAAGCGAGGGTCCTGCAATCAAGGGGGCAAATAACTCGCAGGCGGACTGGCTGCTAGTCAGAAGATAGTGGCACTCTGCTCGACGGACCGGTTGTTATAGCAGAGAGGAAACAATCGCCCCCAGAATCGATACGCCCCTCGATTCTCCTCTTTCACGGAGACCAACCATCGAGCGAAGCTGTTCTCCGTCCGGCTGGGATTGGTGCTCCGTAGATGAGCGACCTAAATCCCCGTGTTAGAGGGGTGTGGCATGGCAATGGGCCAGTCGGGAGACAGCAGCACACCCCCGCATGGGTCAGATCAGACTTACTTCATGGTATCTCTGTAGAGCATGCCAGTACCGCATCGGCAGCCCAAACCTCTTCGTGACCGTCTCCTTCTTGATCCTCACTAGGGCCTTCAAGTACAATGTGGAGAGGGTTTCACGGGGCAGGTAGATGTGGTCGCCAACGGCAACCCTGCCGGGGAACTTCCAGCCGTGGCGCTCATATATAACCTCGATGAGTCGCGTCAATGTGTCTGCCTGCCAGGTTGCCAAGAGCTCGCGGTTGAATGCTTTCACGTGCAGTTCCAGGTTCATCAGATCGTGTCGGAGTCGATGAGTGTTCGTTCGTAGCTTGCCGATCTTATTGATCAGCATCTCATTGGTCGTTTCTAGGGTATGCAGAGTCGCGGAGTATCTCTGAAGGTAGAAAGAACGGTCAGTTCGTGTTTAACCTCTCAAGTTTCAACTGAGCTAACGAACCCTCAGTGACACGTTGGTGGAATTGCTGTCAGGTTGAGTTAAGCCGGGTGACTGGAGGTGAGACCGGTAGAAGGACATGCCAGGCCCGTATCGCCGGACAAGCTCGGCGTTCATTGTGACGCTTCAGTCATAGAATGTTGGAAGGGCTAGAGACTAGAGGATCAATGAGTGGCTTTTTTTGGTATGAAAGATAAAGCCGCGGTGCTAACTAAGTAACGATGGCACGATATGTACTGCTGTTGTGAAGGACCAGGGGCTGGTTAACACGCTGTTGACTGTTGACTGTGCAACAGCGCAGCAACAGCCTTTCAACACAGGGAAAGGGCGACCTGTCTGTTTGACAGGCATTACGGTGCGGCCCTGGAAGAAGTGACCCACGGAATGCGCGCACAGTCAACGATTGCTACATAACTATCTCTGTGAGTTATGTTCCTTGCAGTTTAGAGTATATCACTGATAGTTGGCGCTCAACGTAGCAGCTCATAATTTGCTTCCCGACGCCTTGCCGAATTCGAAGACCAGCTTGCCGAATTGTTTGCCCTCCTTCATGTCCTGGAAAAGATCATCCAGTGCCGGAATATCGCCCAGGTCGCTTTGAACCACACGTGAGACAACCGGATGGATCTTTTGGCTTCTCACAAATTCGACCATCTCTTTGAACTCTTTGCGCGAGCCCATCGTAGACCCACGCACCTCAATATTCTTCAGCACCGCTTGCATCAAGAAAGGCATTTTGGGAGCGACCGTCATCCCATAGACTGAGAGGATGCCGCCAGCCTGGATAAGTCAGTAATCTCTTCGAGCAGACAACAACGGGGCGCAGCCGACCTTGAGTAGCTTGACAGCCTTCTCGACTGCATCGCCTCCAGCGCCGTCGATGACCGCATCGAAAGACGGCTTTCCGGGGGGAAGCTGACCCAGCAGCTTTTTCTCCCATCCTTCCTCCTTATAATTCACCCCACCCTTGGCTCCCAGCTCAACCGCCTTCTTGATCTTCTCCTCGCTTGAGCTGGTCACATACACGTCGACTCCTCGGGCTACCGCGAATCGCAGAACCATGAGAGCCACCCCACCTCCGATCCCCGTGACCAGAATGGCAGCCCCCTTGCCCGAGTTCCTCTCGCCAGCCTTGACCACCAACGCCCGCCACCCGGTCAACCCCGTCAAAGGAAGTGCCGCGGCCTCCGCATCCGAAAGGTGTTCCGGCGCCTCCTCAACCTCGGACTCCCCGATGGCCACATACTCCTGCAGCGTCCCCTTGTTGTACAATCTCGTTCCGCCCATGATTCGATACCCCGTGGGATCCTCCGGGCCCTCAGGCGAGCTGTCCCAGCCTACGCCGGGATTCAGGATCACCCGTTTCCCCTGCCAGCGCTGCGGGTCAGGGACATCGGGACCCGCCCCGACCACCGTACCCACTCCGTCTGCACCGAGAGGGACATCGAACGTGACTCCCGGGTACAGATGCTGGCGTAGGAAGACATCGCGGTGATTGAGCGAGGCCGCGGTCAGCCTGATGAGTAACTCGCGGCCCTGTGGGGTAGGGAGGGCCTGGGTCTGCACGGAGAGGGGATAGTAGACCTGGCCCGGTTTGCCTTCTGTTTTGGTCAGGAAGACGGCCTTAGACATTTTGATGTAGTGAGCTCCTCGTAGTTGTATAATCTAGGATAGTAGTGGAATTGGAGTCAGGGGGGAGTTTAGCGATCAGGGGGAGTGAGAAGATGAAAGGGCGGACCCAGCTTGGGTTATTTATCAGTGCGTGCGGGGGAGCTTGGGATTTGTTATCAAGTGCCGAGGATCTCCTGAGGTCCGATCGTCGCTGAGCTGGAAGTCTACTCTCACGGAGCAGGTTTGGTGTATAGAAATCATCAGTTGTTGTGATACTCAGATAGAAGAGCATCTCTTCAAGGGCTAGGTAGCAGATATATAGCATATTGAGATATTCTGCCATTCAACGGTCAATGCCATAGAAAGTCGTGTAGCTCCCCTGCAATTGGAACCGAGGACGGATTATTATATCAACCTCAAGACCAGAGGGAAAGACGTGGTCGCTTGTTCCATCGCTTTACAGTCAGAGTCTCATACAAGTGAATTGCCACTCACATTGCATCTCTACCATTGCTTGACCTGTCTCGCTAGAATATAGTGCTGCGAACGACGCAACCACTATGCCCTCGCTGCCTCAGGCTGATAGAAATTATGGGCTGTGTAAATACGATTACCAACGCTGGTAAATACCGGTATGGTAGTCTCTGGAGCGGAGGCAAACATTCCACACAAGAAGCAAACCGACGGAACCTTACATTTCGCAGTTGCAGTCCGGAGAGAATAATTGATCACCTCGACGACACGACACTATTTCTGTTTCTGTTTCTGTTTGCTGGAGCTTTTGGTGGGCGGTGGAAGCAATCAACTCATGCGGGATTTTGGGACTTTGGCGGTTTGTGGGGGGGGGGGGGGGATATGAAGTAAATAGAGCTATATATACACACCTTGCTATATAATATGCAAAGGGAGCAAAAGCATTGAGATGGCAAAAATGAGGATGATGGGGGAGGATGTTGATTGAATGATGCTCCCAATTTATGCACTGCTCAAACATAGACCCCAAATGCGAAGCAATGGGATAGATAGATCGGCTGTGACGTGTCGATTTCGACTTCAATGAAATCGAACTTCTCCGGCGGTTGTTAATGTTCCGGTGAAACAGATGTATGTTGATCCAGATGATCCGCGAGAGATACTGGGTGCCAGGTATGTACCTAGTAAGGTAGTGACTTGCCCGAACTGGGTCACCTAAGATCCAATGAAGTGTACTGTGCCGTTGTCAGAAGATATATACCACCATTCTACAAGATCCTACTACACATGAGTGTGTACTCGAGAGAATAGATCTAATGAATAGATCGCCGATCAAGACCCAGCAACGCCAAACAATCCCAACAACAACAGCCATCCAGTGTATAAAACTCCGGCCATGAGCACAACCCGGAGCTCACCTCGACCTCCCAATTGAAAACCCTAAGTTTAAGTTATATTGTAAATCAAGTATATCGGCGCCAACTGATCTATAGTACGGAGTATAATCCTAATACCCCAGCCAAGCAAGCAACCGGCTCGGTGGGAAAAAGCCCAGAGATTTACTTAAACCGGGCAAGTGACCAAACCTTAAGGGCGATAGAATTTCCGCCGTGGCCGGCCGAGCTTTTTTGTCTGTGGATTATTCGTTGGTGAGAAATTTGGGGACTGATTGAGTCCGTGGTGGCTGATGCGGGACTGGACTCGGAGACCTGCTGCTTGTGCTTTGCTATTGCTGTTGCTGTTGCTATTTGCGTTTCTGCATGATGCAAACGAGGCTGCTTTGCCTCAAATTTCAGGACTTGGAGATAGCTACTAGGCATGTACCTACAGTATAGTTATGCATACCGGTAGACTATTCCTTGCGGAGAGCTACGCATCTATTCTGCCAGCCTATTTTTTTTTTTTTTTTCTCTTTTTGGGGGTTCATTAGTGGGAACGAAAGTACGCAAGTAAAAAAAAAAAAAAAAAGGCAAAGAAAAGAAAGCGACACGTCGAGGAAGAAGCCGAAGCGTTTGCGGCTGGTGTGTGTGGACCAGTCAACGTCAGGGCGTGGTCTTAGGGAGATGGAGTTGGCTGGGGAAGTGGTCGGGCCACGCACTCGATTCTGGAGAGGTCGAGATGTCAATTCCAGCTCCAGAACTGCAGGTACGCAGGTGTAAACAGTAAACAGTAGTAGTCTTTAATTCTTCGATTTTCGATACGCGTGGCATCAACAGTGTACTGTCCCTAGTAAGCATAGGATTGTGCTTGTGCTTGTTGTGCATGGGTGGTCACCACAGTGGTCTGGTGTGTAATAATGAGTGAATGTTTGGATGGACATCAATTATTATCCAGGCAGGGTTACCCTTACTGATGAGGTAATGTACTTTCCAGCCGGCTGGGTGGCTGGTAGTCAGTATGGGGAAAACAGGCGAAAAAGCGGCGAAAACACGAAAACAGACCCCGTCGTATTGCCACATCCGACCGCTCATTCGCCGCTCGGCCCTGGGCTCATTTTTCTCACTCTTGCACTTCCCAAACTTGCCCAGGAACTGATCCTTTCGATCTTCTGATCTCGAACTCGAAACTCGAACTTCGTTCATCCCGTCTGCTGCTCCGAACCTGCAAATCCTCCCACAACCTTTTGGCTTTACACAATTCTGTCGCCATCTCGATCAACTTGGGCCTGGTATGTCTCTCTCCTGCTCTCTCTCCACCATCGACCCTCGTTTGCCTCCCTCCACCATTCATTCATCCCCCCCCCCCGTTCCTCGTCCCTCGGGTTCGTTGGCTGATCGATTCTCTCTTCTCTCCACACACCAAACAGCTTTGCGTCCTTGTATTCCTCCAAACACACTCCTCCAAGCCGCACCACTGACCGTCGACCTTTCCCTCGATTTGTCTTTCATCTGATCTGCTGGACTCGGCCTTGTCTTTCCCGTCTCAACCAGCTATCCTTTCTTCCATAATGCCTACGCCACTTCCCTCTAGTTTTGCCTCAGCCGCCGCGGGCAACATCCACGACTCTTCCAACCGCAGAGGAGATGGAGCTCCCGGTGGAGAATGGTATGCCTCCGTCCCTTACCCGGCTTAACACCGTGTCGCGCGTCGTCTCCTCGTTTGCCAGCCCCCCCCCCCCAATCCAATCCGGCCGGGGACCTCCTAGTTTTGTGGTGGAACCAGAAAAACTGACCACTCATTCCTCCTCCGCTGGGGATGCACAGGTCTCGCACTCGCATGAACGGAGCAACACAGACCTTCCGCCGCCCCTCAGTCGCGACGAACCCGTCGCATAACCGGGATACGAGTCAACCGACCTCGGCCACCACTCCCACCGTCGGCACCTACACCCCCCCGCATATGTCCTCGAACTACCAGTCCAGCGCACTCCGGAACGGTGCCACCACGGAAACTCGTTATTCCAAGGACCTGCTGCTAAATCTCTATAAGAATCAACGGGACACCGGCTCGCTGGGGAAGAATGTCGCAGAATACTTCGTTGCCGACTGGAATCCCCACTCTTCTGAGACCTCCCCCGTCAATGGGGCATGGGGCAAGCGCGAAGATTCCAAGGACAATCCGTCCGGTCCGGAGGTCTGCTGGGATCATGGGGGCCATGTAGAGCCGCTGGGTCTCGTGGAACCGACGGACGACGAGAAAGAGGTGTGTCTTTCTTACGTGTTACACCTCGCCCTTGTGTCGGGGGCAATCTTTGCTAAATTTTGTTCAGTTGTTTACTTCTTCCGTCAACTCTCCGCTCAAGCCGCCACCCACGAACGCTTCGAAAGAGAACACCGCTACCGGCGCGGGAGGTCGCAAGCTGTCCATTTCTCAGGGCCATATGAACAACTACAACACCCCCTCCCCCAGCGCTGGACGTCCCGGTCCCCGGCGTCGGGAGACGGCCGATTCGCCCGCGAATCCAATGTCTCCTACCACCAGTGGCTCTCGCTTCTTCCGTGACGAGCCGACTACGTCCACCCCGCCACCCTCCCTGCTGCGCCGCAAGACCGACTTTCGCGATACTTCCTCTTCCACTGCTCGGTGGGAGGAAAAGGAAAAGGAGAATCTGGGTAAGGAGCCTGGTGCAGATGTCGCCTCTCCGTTCGGCTCGCTGAAGCGGAGCTCCACCAACCCGTTGAACGTGGCGCCAGGTGGGCCAAGCTCGCCTTGGGCGGCCGCCTCGCAAAATGCCAACAATTCCCCGATGGGTACGTTCGGAGCCTTTTCTCTTGGAACGGGAACGAGCACCACCCCCACTACGGAGAAGAAGGCTGGCTTTGGCAGCCTCCGTGGAGAAAGTCGCCTAAAGGGACTCTTCTCCAAGGATAGCTCCGAGGACATGGCGGCCGCGGCTCTCAAGGAGAAATCGTCTCTTAGCAGCCTGGAGCGCTTTGCTGATGTGGAGGGTGACAAGCGCGCGCAGTCCCCCTGGGGCGAGCCTGTCAAGACCCGCACTGGTCGCAGTGAGACGAACCCATTCCAGGAGGAGCTTCGCAGTGGCAGCGCGGCGCTTGGGGGCTCTCAAGAGATCAATCCCCAGCCCCAGCCCCCGTCCGACCATCTGGGCTTTGCAGCGTTTGGCATGACCTCCAGCATCCCCGGGTTCCGGGAACTGATGCAGAGCCACGAAAATTCCCGGAACCCCACCCCGAGTCTTCTGCAAGGACACGAACCTACTAGCCCGACCAATACGAACCCCTACCAGAGCCCCCATGGCGACCGACACGAGGTGGATGATGTCGAAACCGACGGATCCGATATTCAAAACACCACCCACCCCGGTATCACTGGCCTGCGGGATACCTCCTCCGCTTTCGGCTCCATCCGACGTGTCGGCTCGGGCATGGACTTGCCGTCCATTGACCGCAGCCAAACATCGAGTGCAGCTGGAAACCGCAGCTTTTCAAGCTTGGGCGGCCTAGGTGGTCTTCCCCCCATTGGCGGCGCTGCTGGATGGCCTACGAGCGCTGCCGTTGGCACCCCCACGCGCGAGCGCTCGGCGTTTGCGGGCGGCTTCGGTGACCCGATCTTCGGGACCATGGGCGACCTGCAGTCTCCAAGCTTGTCGACGCTGGGAGGAAGCGGCTTGTTCAGCCCCCATGCCGGGATCACTGGAACGGGCAGCCTTGGTCGCTCTAGCAAGCTAGGCTCGCTCTTCCCTCCTGCCATGCAGGAGCAGATGCAGGGTGACCAGATCCGGCCCGATCTCGGGGCTTTGGACGAGGCTGCTCGGCAATCTGGGGAGATCTTCGACGGACTTTTGGCGGATCAGGGCCCACTGACGCACGGAGCAGAACTACAGCCTCACGATAAGACTGTGCAGGGCGGCCAGCCAGTCACCACTTCGACCTCTCAGACTCCTGTGTCTGCCGTCGGCTCCGGTCCTGGCTCCATGGTTCCTGATGCGCCGCAACCCAGCCAGACCCCCGGAAATTCTGGGTCTGTTCCCCCGGCGCAGCAACGGACCATGGTGATGCCTGACCGCATGCGCTGGATCTACCGTGACCCGCAGGGTAACATCCAAGGCCCATGGACTGGACTGGAGATGCATGACTGGTTCAAGGCCGGATTCTTCAGCCCCGATCTGCAGATCAAGAAGCTCGAGGATCCTGAATTCGAGCCGTTGGCCCAGCTGGTTCGTCGCATCGGCAACTCTCGCGAACCGTTCTTGGTGCCTCAAATCGGCATTCCTCACGGCCCTGACCCTGCCCCCGGACCTTGGACTGGCAACACGAGTGGCACGGCTCAGCCGCCCTTCCCTGGCAGCTTCCCCAGCTTCGGCACCACCCTGACCGCCGAGCAGCAGAACGCTTTGGAACGTCGCAAGCAGGAGGAGCAGTACCTGATGGCGCGTCAGAAAGAACACCTGGCTCAGCAGCAGGCTCTGATGAAGCAGATGCAATTCCAGGGCGTTCCCCACTCCATTCACCCGCATCAGCTTCAGCACCATTCCAGTGCTCATAGCCTCCACAGCCAACCCAGCTTTGGTAGCATCGCTTCTCCGGTTGGCTTCCAGCCCTCCCCGATCCAGGCGCCGATGCAGCAGCAGCAGCAGCAGCAGTCCCAGCAGCAACCTCCGTCCGTTGCCGGCTTCTTTGATGCGGCTGCCGCCATGCGAGGCAACCCTCTGCCCCCCGTGGGTCCTCAGATGCTAGGCACGGATCTGGGTCAGGATCAAATTCCTACTCTTCTGGACCGCTTGAACATTAGTCGGCCGGATCCGTTTGCCTTTGGTACCCCCGGCTCTTTCGCTGCTCGCCAACCGGACAGCCTGTTCCACCAGCAGCAGGTAGCTTCGATGCTCCAAGATCGGGCCCGTCTGCAGCAGGAGCAGGAGCAGTTTGATAGTACCCAGGGCGATTCTCTCTTCGACCAACAGGCACGTGAGGAGCGCCTTCTTCAGTTCCATGCCTTGAGGGCACAGGAAGCCGAACTCGGTATGCAGACTGTCGAGGGTCTTCCCACGCACCCGGCCGAGTCCGTCCAATCTCAGATTCCCGAGGAGAGTACTGAGTTTGATACCGTTGAAGCCGCCCCCCAGGAGCCCCCTCTCACTTTGTCGCAGCAAGTCCAGAAGGCTGCTACTGCTCAACGTCAGCAGCTGGAGCAACAGGAACAGCAGGAACAGCAGCAACGCGAGCAGCAGCAACTGGAGCAGCCACAGGCGGGCTCCGTCACCGAGGCCGCTTGGATGAGCAAGGGCGATAGCGCCATGCCCCAGCCCTTCCCTCCCCCGCCTTCTGCCTCGCCTCTGCCGGCTCCTGCAGCTCAGCGCAACCGCCAGAACGTGGCCGAATCTCTGGCTGCCAACTCTCGCTCCCAGACGCAGACCCCGGTCGAGGCGCCCACCACTTCCATTGCGCCGTGGGCCAAGGAAGCCAACGAGGTCCCCAAGGGTCCTTCTCTGAAGGAGATCCAGGAGGCTGAAGCTCGGAACGCCGCCCAGAAGGAGGAGATCGCCGCCGCCGCTCGTCGTGCTCAGATGCTTGCGGAGCAGGAGCGCCTCAGCCAGGCGGCTCAGGTGCAAGCGCCTGGCCTGCCGTCGACTGCCAACTGGGCGAGCGCCGGATCTCCGTCCACCCCGACATCCTCCGGTTCCGTCTGGAACCAGAAGGGCCCCACCGCGCCATCGGCTGCTGCCAAGAAGACGTTGGCTCAGATCCAGAAGGAAGAAGAGGCTCGTAAGCAGCGTCTTGCCGCTGCGGCCGCTGCGGCGCAGAGTGCTGCTGCCAGCCCCCCTACTGCTCCTGCGTCTACTGGTAAGCGGTACGCCGATCTGGCCAGCAAGGCTCCCGCGCCGTCTCCTGTGAATACGGCTGCCTCGACGGGCGCATGGACCACCGTCGGTGCCGGCGGCAAGGCCAAGGCTCCTCCTGCTGCTCCCTCAGGACCGCGCGCGACTACTGCTGTTGTGCCGGTGGCCGTTTCGCCGGTGAAGCCGAAGCCCGCCACGGTTGCCACTCCGCGCACTGTCTCGGTGGGCCCTGCCCCGGCCACCAACCCTAACCGGGCGGTTGAAGAGTTCACCAAGTGGGCCAAGTTGGCGCTGGGCAAGGGCCTGAACAGCAACATTAATGGTAAGTTTTCCCGGAAGGGTGGTGTCGAACTCGAGCTAATTGCGTCGATGTAGTGGACGACTTTGTCCAGCAGCTGCTGTTCCTGCCGGCGGAGGCGGAGATCATCTCGGATTCGGTGTATGCCAACTCGCAGACGCTGGATGGCCGGCGGTTCGCGGAGGAGTTCATCCGGCGGCGCAAGCTGGCGGACAAGGGGATTGTGGACCCGGTGGCGGCGAGTGCGTTTGCGGAGCAGAAGAACGCGGGCGGGTGGAGCGAGGTGGCCAAGAAGGGGTCGTCGAATGCGCACCGGGAGGAGGATGCCAGCAATGCGGCGTTCAAGGTGGTTGCTCCGCGGAAGAAGGGCAAGCGGTAGTTTAGTCTGGTGTATCTTCTCAGGATCTATACCGCATAGTATGTAGATCGATCGGCAACTTATCTACTCAGTATCAATCATAATCATGTGACAGGATCCGCCCACGCCCTTCGATAACATGTGCCCCTCTCTGCGTCATTGATGCTGGGTAGTCAGGAAGGTAGTATAAATCCCTCTGAACATATCCTTGGGTACAGCACACTTCTTCCTCGTACCTCCCCGCCCAATACCCTCACCCAACCAGCAAACCCCTCTGGGAAGAATGGCTGCCACACCCTTCGGCGCCCCAATGCGCCAACACTTCCTCCTCGACCCGAGCTATCGCAACCTCAACCACGGTCAATCCACCTATCTATCTATCTACTATCACCACCACCACCACCACTAACACAAGAGAATCCCAGGCTCCTTCGGCACCCCCCCGTCCCCCGTCCTCACCACCCAACAGACCCTCCAGCGCCTCGCCGAATCCGCCCCCGACGAATTCCTCCGCTACACGCAACCCACCGCCCTGCGCACCGCGCGCCACGCCCTCGCCCGTCTCCTCCACTGTCCCCCGCAGGACCTCGTGACCGTCAAAAACGCCACCACGGGCGTCGCCACCGTGCTGCACAACCTGGCCCCCCATTTTGCCCCGGGCGACACGCTCCTCTACTTCTCGACCATCTACGGCGCCGTCGAGAACGGGCTGTTCGCGCTGCGCGACCACCTCCCGGCCACGCACCTGCGGCTGCGGAAGATCCCGTATGCGTTTCCGATCTCCCCGCCCGAGCTGGTGCAGCGGTTCCGGGAGACGATCCGGGCGGTGCGGGCGGAGGGGGCCACGCCGCGGATCGCGGTGCTGGAGACGGTGGTCAGTCTGCCGGGCGTCCGGTTTCCGTTCGAGTGGCTGGTGCGGGTGTGTCGGGAGGAGGGGGTGTGGAGTCTGGTGGATGCGGCGCATGGGGTGGGGATGATTCCTCTGGATTTGGGGGTGGCGTTTACGGGGGAGGATCCGGGGGAGGGGGAGGGGGAGGATGAATGGATGGGCAAGGTCGGGGGCGTGGACTTTCTCACGAGTAATCTGCATAAGTACGTCTTTCCCCCTCCCGATTCCCGTGGTGGGAGGGCAGGCAGAGCAGGCAGCGCTAGCAGCGCTCCCCACCACTCCTTACCCCCAATCCAACGAGAGGAGATGGATGAGAGAGGAGGGTACTAGGTACTCAGGTATGCTATGCTATGCTAACAGCCAGAACAGATGGCTCTACACCCCGCGCAGCGCGGCCATCCTCTACGTCAGCCCGGCCCGGCAACCGCTCATGCGCACCACCCTCCCCACCTCCTGGGGCTACATCCCGGCGCCGGCGGAAACGCCCCCGAGACCGTCGGTGATGGCCACGCCCGGCGCGGACCAGACGGCGTTCGAGGCGCTGTTCGAGTTCGTCGCCACCGCCGACGACACGCCGTACCTCTGCGCGCCGGCGGCGCTGCAGTTCCGGGCCGCGGTGTGCGGCGGCGAGCGCGCGATCTACGCCTACCTCGAGGCGCTGGCGAACGCGGGCGCGGATCTGGTGGCGCGCGGGCTGGGGACGGAGGTGTTGGGGGATTCTCCTGGCCCGCAAAGGAGCGCGTGGAGGCGGTGTGCGATGAATAATGTGCGGTTGCCGGTGAGGGTGGTGCAGGGCCCGGAAGGAGGGGAAGGGAACAAGGCAGGGCTGCGGGCGGAGATGGTCCCCGTCGTGGTGGATTGGATGCAGAGGAGGCTCGTCGAGGAGTACCGCACGTTCGTGCCGGTCTTTGCCCATGCCGGGTGGTTGTGGGTGCGGCTGTCGGCGCAGGTCTACCTCGACCGCAGCGATTTCGAGTGGTTGGTCCCCGTGCTGAAGGAGTTGGTCGGTCGTGTCACGGAGGAGTTTAAGCTGGGGAAGGTGTCGCCGCACCTGTAGCGGCAGATGCACGAGACACACCTACGTAGACTAAGCTCAGACGCGGTAGCTATCCACCAACAAATTCTGCAATGATATACAACTACGCGAATATATGCAGGCCGTAGGAACAGCATCACAGCAAAGACAATCAAGTACCAGCGAAATATACGCACAACCTAAACCACCCTCACGTCTCAATCAGATCCGCAGCCTCGCCCTGGGTCTGCTCCGCCACGCTGTTGTCTCGCGTGTCCTTGTTGGCGATCTTCCGCGCAGACCGCGCGTAGAACTCATCCAGCACGCGCTTGGGGATCCGGTTGAGCAGGTCCTTGGGGTAGATCCGCAGCAGGTTCCACGCGATGTCCAGCGACTCGAAGATCGTGCGCGACTCGTACGGCGACTGGCTGATGAAGGTCCGCTCGAACTTGTCGAGGAACTCCAGCGACAGCTTGTCCTCGGAGGAGAGCGCCTCCTCACCGACGACAGCCTTCATGGCGGCTAGACAGGGAGACTTAGTCATGGACACACCGCAACACAGCACAGAAACTTACCAGCATCACGACCGATGGCGTACTTGGCGTACAGCTGGTTGGACACATCCGAGTGATCCTTCCGGGAACGGCCCTCGCCAATAGCCGACTTCATCAGACGGGACAGCGATGGCAGCACGTTGATGGGCGGGTAGACACCCTTGTTGTACAGTTGACGGTCAATGAAGATCTGGCCCTCCGTAATGTAACCGGTCAAATCGGGGATGGGGTGAGTGATATCTGCAATCCATCAGCATGGTCCATCTGCATATGCACCACCAGATAAGCAACCGACCGTCGTTAGGCATCGTCAAGATAGGAATCTGCGTGATAGATCCGTTACGGCCCTCCACACGACCAGCACGCTCGTACAGGGTCGACAAGTCCGTGTACATGTAACCGGGGTAACCACGACGACCCGGAACTTCTTCACGAGCAGCCGAGACCTCACGCAGAGCGTCACAGTAGGCAGACAGATCAGTCATGATGACCAGGACGTGCTTCTCCAGCTGGTAGGCGTAGTACTCGGCCGTGGTCAGCGCCAGACGAGGGGTGATGATACGTTCAATCCTGGACGCTGCTTGTCAGTACCGCACGCATACCCACAACAAAACCGATCACATACGTAGGGTCGTTGGCCAAGTTCAGGAAGAGTGTCACGCGCTCCATACTGCCGTTCTCCTCGAAGTCGCGGGTGAAGAAGCGGGCCGTCTCCATGTTCACACCCATGGCGGCGAAGACGATGGAGAAGTTCTCCTCGTGTCCGTCGTGGACGTCCTTGGTGGGGCGCTTCACCAGACCGGCCTGACGACAGATCTGGGCGGCGATTTCGTTGTGTGGCAGACCGGCGGCGGAGAAGATGGGGATCTTCTGGCCACGGGCGATGGAGTTCATCGTGTCGATAGCGGAGATACCAGTGGAGATCATTTCTTCGGGGTAGACCTGCAGAGCATCGGACGCATTAGCCACCCGGGGGGTGTATGTCGCGGGACAAGGGCGAGGCTCATACTCGGGAGTAAGGGTTGATAGGTTGGCCGTTGATGTCCAGGTAGTCCTCCGCCAGCACCTTGGGGCCCTTGTCAATCGCGCGACCGGAACCATCGAACACACGACCCAGCATGTCTTCGGAGACACCGAGCTTCAAGCTGTGACCGGTGAACTCGACTTTCGTCTGAGGCAAGTCAGTATGGCGGTGGAGTCAGACGGTAGCTGAATGACGGCGAAGTACCTTCTTAACGTCGATACCAGAAGTGCCTTCGAACACCTAGTATGACCGCATTTCCATGTCAATATTCCGTCCGATACATCCCCCTCCCATTCTCTACACTCCAAAGGTCCGCACCTGAACGACTGCTCGGTTTCCTACAGTGAAGGCATTATAAATCAGCGGATCTGATCTCTATCTCATTCATTCATCCACACCTCACATACCTCGAGCTTCCAGAACCTGACCCGACCGCTCGGTCCCATCGGGGAGGGTCAAAGACACGATCTCATTGTAACGGGGGAATTTGACCTAAACCATCGCTGATCAGCTGTAATCCCATCTCCCGATAGACTTGGGGTCGGCCAGATGACGTGCCGATGGAGACGGGCTCGTACATTATCCAGAACGACCAGCGGTCCGTTGATACCTCCAATGGTGTTGTAGCGGATGCGAGGCTTGACGCTGGTCATCCGAGGGTCGACGAAATCGGCCATGGTCGAAGAGTCCACCACAAGGTGCTATGAAACCAGAGACGATAGACCAAGAAAAGAGGGAGGGGGGAAAGTGGGAGAATGCGGACGAGGGGGCGGAACTGAGGGGAGAGGAACAGCTCCTGGTGGTGGTGGTGGTGGTGGTCGGGAGTGTCGACGTATGCTTAGGCTGGAGCCCGTCAGTTTGGCTGGTTTGCCCCGTTTGGCTCCACGTCCGCTGGGGGGCGGTGTGGAACCTCCTTCCCACGTGATGCCCTCGCCTACGATCTATAAGTCACTTGCTCTTTATACAGAAAGTCGGGCTGATGCCAAATTACGATCAAGAATACGATAATCAGTCATGTTCTGCAGAAATATGGCGAAAGTAGTCACTCATACATCCCACAAAGCCATCTGCGGCCGCCGTAAAATGTCACCATCCGTGCTAGGCTTCTCAATCAAAGGGGAGAAAAAAAAAAAAAAAAAAAAAAAGAACGCCAAGCGAAATGAAATCATCAGATCAGCTCGTCATGAATGTCATACTGATACAGCTGGAGAAAGGAAAAGCATCCACGAGAAAAGCAGGCTAGAATCGTGAGATAGAGACGCCAAACCGCCGTCAAACCGTCATGGTATCGTGTGCAAAAACAAAGAACGGAGAAAGCAGAGGGAGAAAATGTCAAATTGCAGTCATTCAGTCCACTTTGGCCAACGCTAGCTTCTTGGGCGTCGTTAGATTGTTGGAGAGACGGACGTTCATCTTTTTGTTCTTGGTTTGTTTCTTCAGTTTCTTGCGGGCCACCATCACCGGTACGGATGAGTGCATGACCAGGTAATTCGAAAATGATCCGAGGACCACCCTGTGGTGAACAGTCTTGTTAGTTTGTAGTCCACGCAGGTCAATCGCAGAGTTCTTACCCCTTGAGTGCACTCCGTCCTCTGGCCCCAACAATTACCAGCGTAGGATCCAATCCATCGATCTGGAAACTCGGTCAGCAACTGCGTAAACGGAGCAAGGTCAAGCTTGACTTACAGCTTCGGTGATCATGTGCTTCGGGCTCTTGCAATGAATCACCTCAACCGCCACGCGCACCTGCAGTAGCGTCTTTCGCAAGAGACGCACGCACGTCTGCGAAATGACCTCCACCGCCCGCACGCGCTCGGATTCCGCTTTGGACATGCCTCGTGCATCGACCGAGCCCGGTTTGCTGTCCGTGCCGGTCCCCAGGCGGTTGAAGAAGGTCCGAGGTAGGTGCGAGCTGGAGTCATTCTGGGATTTCGCCGCCGTCTCGGCCGTCTGCGAGCCGACCACCGCGGCAGCATCCTGCATGGCTTTGGCTCCATCCCCAATCTGCACGGCTGCCGGAGTAGCGGTCTCGTCATGCATGGCACAGACCGCAAACATCGTATCGCCATCCCGCAGAATGGTACCAATCGTCCATTCCAGAGCATACACCGATTCCTCACTGAGATCCGTCGTCACTAGATACTTGCGCTGGCGGCGACGAGCGCCTTCCTCTTCGCGTATGCTGGGATAGTCGCCGCGGATAATCGTCCGGATTGATCGGTTGTGCACCGAACTATCGATCGCAGACATTTCAATGCTGAGTTTTTGAGCGCGTTTGATGTCGCACAACTCGGCCTCGTCCTCGGAGCCGAAGGGGGTGTTTGTCGCTGAGGCGGAGTCGTAGCTCGTTCGGGGGCGGACATCAGGCTTCGAGACGGGGCCTGTCTTGGCTGAATGAATCAACTCAGACTTGCCGGTGGAGTTGTTACTGGGTTCTGCAGCTCGCAATCAGTCAGTATTGTGCAGCGAACAACGAGACGAGAACGTACGAAATGCTGGAGCCGTCTTTGTTGTCGTGCGCGGAGCGATCCGGGCAGGTTCATGGTCGACCGTCTCTTTCCGCCCTCGTTTGTTCTCTTCCGACTCGCGATCCGGGCTCTCATCATCGCTGGAAGACAATTCGTCACCGTCCTCATCACTAGTCTCGATCGGATTGTTCTCGCTATCGTAGTGGTCCTTTTCGAGCCGCTGCTCTCCGGGCGCTGAGGAATTAGCATCCGCCTCCCGAGGGGATTGAGGAGCTGGTGGAGGCTGGACCGTTGGCTGGGATGTTGCTGGAGGGGTCGGAGGAGGAGAGACCTTCGGGACGCTCTCAATCGCCACGCTCTCTTTTGGCTTCTCGTTGGGGATCGCTTTCAGCAGTTCTTTAGTGCTTTCTGTAGGCTTCTTCTCTGCCTGTTTCTCCTTAGGTGGCTCTTTACTCTCTTTCAACTTTTCCATCGGGTTCTCATTTGGGCTCTCCTTCGGGCTTTCAAGTATAGGCTTCGCCGCATCGACCGACTGATTACGTGAACCGGGGCTCAGCCAGCGACGCTTTGGCGAACTGGAGCGGGTCGAGCGGAGCGCCGGAGCTCGCGAGTCAAGCGAGTTGCCTCGTGATGAGGAACTGCGGCCAGAGTCCCGACCTCTGACAAAGCTCGGGAACCCAACCTTGATGTCGAGGCCTGACATCACGGCGGCCATGCTTGGCAGACGATTCGAGGAGGAAGCCGCCGGGGCCTTCTCCTGAGATTGGCTGGCACGACGGGCGCTGGGAGGCATATCGAGAGAGGAATCCCAGCGAATGCTAGGGCCTGATTTGTGCGTGGTTGTGGTTGCGGCTTGGGGACCTCCGGACTTGTCGCCGCCGTCGGACTGAACGGAGGATTTCCTTGGTGCCGGTGGTAACGGAGGAGCCACCAAAGAAGTGGTCCTGGGCGGCGGAGGGGAGGTTGCGGTCGTCGTGGTGGTCGTAGGTGATGTCGAGGGCGAAGGGGACGAGGAGGGAGGATGGGGAGGAGGTTTAGTGGAAGTGGTGGGAGATGGTGCAGAGGAAGTGGTGGGGGTCGAGGAGCGGCGGGGAGCAGACGATGTAGTGGTGGTAGTATTGGCAGCGGGATAAGAATTGTAGTGATGGTGATAATTGCGGCCCGAGGGGGAAGTCACGCCCACTCCAATCCCGGCGATGGAGCCATGCCGGGGAGGGACAAAGCCTGGACTGGGCGCGATGTCCAGCATGCTCCGGCGCGGGTACCAGGAGGAGGAATTAGTGTGGTTGCCTTCGCCCGACTCCCGCAGTAACTCCCGTCGTTCTTCCTCCAGTGCGGTCTCTAACGAGATGGGCGCGGGTTTTCTACTGTAGTACGGCATGGTGACGGCGGGTGAGCACGAGTGCACCGGATTCACCCGGTCCTTTCCTTGTGATTTTTCTAATCAGTTCTTATTAAAGTGTCTGTCTGTCTGTGGGACTATTATCTGGCAGCAATAATAATCAGTTAACTGATGGAACCAGCCAAAAACGGAGGGGGGGAGAGACACACGACTAATCCGTAACGGGCTTCGGAATGTGGAGTTGGAGCGACGATCACCGGCCGAATGAGCGGCGCCAAATCCAGGTAAGGGGCGGCAAGTCACTTCCCAAATCCCCAGATTTCGCTTTCAGCTTTCCCCGTGATCGGTGAGACAAGAGCTTGTGCCAGCTGTGGCAACAGCACACCAACAGTAACAGCAGGCAGCAAAGCAGCAACTCTGTCCTCTTTCACTCTGCGGCCCGTGATGCGGAAGTACAACAACCACAACACCACCACCACAGACAAGGGAAACGGCACGAATTATAGATTAAGCGGGCGGGCCTAGGAGATCCCCACGTGCAACAAACGGCTGCAACTGCCGGCGATCGAATCGGTCGCGACCAGCCGCGGCCCAGGTTCTGGCTGAAGGGCCCTTCTTTGTTACAGGTCGCGGTGGACGTATCACAAACAAAAGCAACCAAAGGGCGTCGGAGTCGGGCGCGTTCAGGGGGTCTCCCCACGGAAAGGCGAAGTAAGTAGAAAGTGGAAGTGGAAGTAGAAGTGGAAGAGGGGAACGGGAACGGGAACAATAAAGAAGAAGACGAAGAGGAGAAGACGATGGATGAATGGTAATAGTCGAGCACAGTCCACTCTGCCAAGTCAATCACAGGGAAAAAGGAATCGAGGAATGACTTGACAAGTTGACAATTAGTCCCAGATCGACTGGGGATTCGAGGGAGCTTAAGAGGACAAGACGTGAGCAAAAAAGCTCGGCCAACGAAATCTGCAGCTGAGCTCGTCAGAAAAAGCTCGGCATGGCGGGGTATCACCAACAAAAGTCACAGGAATTATGGAGATTGGGGGAGGGGGTTGAGGAGGAGGGAAGAGAGAGGAGAGCAGAGGAGAGGAGAGGGCGAGGAGAAAATAGGCTGATCAATTTACCTCATACTCATAACTCAGTAACTCGATTCACACACCAGATAGACCTATCCCTTGCATGACTGCGACTGCTTGACTGACTGACTGACTGACTGTGCCGTGCATCGTACTTCATACCTACCTAATACTTAACTCATACTACTACAGACTACAGACCACAGACTAGAGACTACCTATTCCTCCTCCTCCTCCTCCTCCTCCTCCTCCTCTTCATCAGGAAAGAGTTGCAACTTGCAAGTGTCACCGCAGCCCTCTTGCGAAACTCGAACCTGGAATGTGCATTGCATGCAGGCGACCGAACTGCTTATTTGTGCTTGACTTGATCAGAGCTCGAACCAAGGATCCCACCCAACCCATCAATCAGTCAAGTCGTTCATCACATTCCATCCCCCCGCCCTCCCAGCTGAGTTGGTCGAACGATCGTCGTCGCAGCGTCAGTGTCATCTCATGAGTCAATCTTTTTCCATTTTCGACCCCATTACAGCCTTCGTCCCTGATGTTACATTCGGTGTCATTCCAAATGATAAAAAAGCATTAATACATGCATGATGGCGAAAGGGAAAAAAAAGCAAAAAAGAAAACAAAAAAGAAATAGAAACGCAACACAACACAACAAAACCGGCAAATAGCTGCCATCCCCCGAAATGGATGATGCATGCTCGTCGCTCGACATATCAATAAAACAGACTCGACAGACCCAACGCCCATTTTTCGCCAGTGTATCAGACGCGATATATGCAACTTCCAACTCCCCAACCCGATTTGAACATGCTGCAGCAGAGTTAAAAAAAAAAAAAAAAAAAAACTAGAGACCCGACCGCTTCCCCTCCTTCCGTCTAGGCATCTGTTTTTCTCTTCTTCTTGGCTGTCTTTCGCGCTGCAGTAGCTGCAAAGGCCTCCTCCGGGGGTTCATCCATCTTGGCCGCGCGCTTTCGACCGGGCTGCCCGTACTGCTGCTCCAATCGATCGAAGAAGGCCTCCCCGCGCGTGGCCTGCCGTTGCTGGATCAACTTCAACAGCTCGTTGTCCCCATCGTTTTTGTTTTTGGTGGACTTCTTGCCGCCCCTGCCGGTTTTGATCGATTGCTTCTCCTCGACCTCCGCCGCCAACGCCTCCGCCTCCTTGGCCTCCTTCTGGGCGCGTTTCAGCCGCCGCTCGCGCTTCTTCGCTGGCTCCTCCACGTAGCTCTTGTGTTTCTTCGCGCGACCCTCCGCGAGGGCCCGGTCGATGATGGCCCGGAAGCGCTCGTCGTCGTCCAGGACATTGCAGAGCAGCACCGACTCGTAGACCTTATCCAAGTCCCCGCGGTAAGTCTCATACGCCGCCAGCACGTCGCGCTCCTCCTCCGCCGAGCCCTGATACTCCTGCTTCAGCTTGTCGATGGCGCTGGTGTCGATGGCACTGGAGAACTGCTCGCGGTAGAAATCCGCCCAGTTGAAATCCTCGTCGACGTCGACCGCCTCGCTGGTGCTGCCGGTCAGGTCGTATCGCTCGCGACGCTTCGCATCGGAGAGGATGGCGTAGGCGAACGCGATCTGCTGGAACTTCTTGTTTGCTGCATCGCGCTCGTCGGCTGGGACCTTGTCTGCGGCAGTGGAAGAGGTTCGGTTAGAATCGGGCATGACGCTTGCTATTACTCTCCGTTTAGATGACTGGACATTTCCAAACATACCAGGATGGTGCTTGAGTGCCTGTTTCCGATAGGCCGACTTGATCTGGTCTGCGGTAGCATCGCTCGAGACAACCAAAATCTCGTACAGGTCGGTCTCTGGGCTGGGAGGCTCGGGCGACTCGCTTCGCGCCTGAGATTTGCTCTTGCGAGGCATTCTGAAGGTTTCCAGCCTAGCCTAAATCCACTGCAGGTTCGAAAGGAGCGAAAGCAACGAGGAACGTCAATGTGAGTTGCCAAAAGAAAAAGTAAGGTGAGAGAAACGATTCAGTCAGACGCGCCACGCGGACGCGAATCTTGGTCGGAAACCATTAATTATCAACATCGGGAAGGCGGTGAGTTCCGGCTGTAGGCAGAAGTAGGCCTGACCGCCTTTATCGATAAGAAATGAAGAACCCCCAACTCAATCAGGTTTAGAGCTTCCCCCGCGCCCGCGCTGATGCGGTCATCCACAGCTACGGTAGCTCGAGCTTGAGCTTCAATCCATCCATCCATCACCCCGCCCAGCAAACGAAACCATAGCCACCACCGAACACCAAACCACACCACCACCAACCACCACTCTCAAAAAGACCAACCCTCACACCACATCATCCCACCAAACAAAAAAAAAAGAAAATGCCCTCCCCCCATCTCAAATACATGCGCACCTGCCTGGCGCTCGCCGAGAAATCGCCCGCGCGACCGACCAACTTCCGGGTGGGCGCGTTGCTCCTCTCGCGGTACGACGACGACGCCACGCTGGAGCAGGAAGACCGGGTGCTGGCGACGGGCTACACGATGGAGCGGGACGGCAACACGCACGCCGAGCAGTGCTGTCTGGCCAACTACGCCGCCACTAAAAGCGTGCCCGCCGACCAGGTGGCCGCCGTGCTGCCGGACGAGCCGGGTCGGAAGCTGGTCATGTACGTCACGATGGAGCCGTGCGGGCGCCGGCTTTCAGGGAATGTGCCGTGCGTGGAGCGGATTATTCGGACTCGGACTCAGGCGGGAGGGGTAGGGGAAGGGGGCCAGGGGAGGGGGATCCAGAAGGTGTATTTCGGGGTGAAGGAGCCGGGGACGTTTGTGGGGCAGTCGGAGGGGTGTCGGCGGCTGACGGCGGCGGGGATCGAGTGGGAGGTGGTGCAGGGGCTGGAGAGGGAGATTTTGACGGTGGCGACGGCGGGGCATGAGGATCGCGAGGAGGAGGTGCGGGCGGCGATGGAGTCGGTTGAGACGAATATTGATGATATTAGTGCCGAGGAGCGGAGGCGGCAGGCGCAGGTGCCGCGGAATCCGAAGAAGAGGGTTATGGAGGTGGATTTGATGGGGTGATTGATTTGCTGGCGGTTTGGGGGGTGGCTGTAGATGGATTGAGATAATTTGTATATATATGTGGATTGCTACGATGGTTGTCTCTGACATCTATCTCTGCAGTACATCTTAAGCCGCTCAATGTTTACTATAGATGCGCTTCACTAGGAAGTTGAAAGAAAGGGGGGTCCGGGGGTTCTCCCCCGGGACGGCATATTTCCCCAGTACTCAGAATTGAAGTTACTGGGAAATTGAAAAGAAGGGGGGTATTGTACCTGAGCACTGGGTAAGGTTGGCAAGCTCTTTTAATGTTAAATCAACGACTTATGCGACCCAGTAAAGAGCCAAGACTAGGGCTATCTCTAACGCGGTGATATCTATGCTACCTCTAGTGACTCCTCCCCCACAGCACCAGAAATGCCCATCAGCTATGTCCATCCAAGAGCCGTGCAATATCGACATCCCGTAACAGATCCTCGTGCTCTTTTCTCAAATCCGCAGGCTTGTTCTCCTCAAACCGGAACGCCCACGTGCTCCGCGTATTGATCTCGAGGTTATCCCGACTCGACTTCAGCCCGACATGCTGCAGCTGCTGCGGCGCGAGAGCATACCGGGTCAGACTCTTTGCATCTGCATACTCTTCGATGATCGAGTCCGTCTGCCCGGCCTTCACCTCGGTCAGATGGGCGATCAACGCGTCGACCTGGTCGCGAGGGAACACCAACCCCTGGGTACAGCAGCCGTGGGCGTTCATCTCCACCACGCCGCTCAGGGGCATCGGACTGTACTTGCCGACCATGAAGACCAGTCCAATTAGAGCCGGGAGCTAACGAAGGAGATGACGCCGACGGACGGATAATCGAGGTAGGCGTGACTGGACGAATAGGCGCGGCGGACGGCCATGAGCGCGGCGAGCAGTGACAACGATGCCCCGATGAAGATCCAGCCCATGTTGCGGTAGGCAAAGTCCGCAGAGGTCCAACTCAGCGCGGTCTCCGTGAAGAAGAGCCGGAGATAGACCCAGGGGTGGTTGTTATCGACGTGTTTGGGCGTCTGGATGCGAGCGATGTCGGACACACCCTCAAGCGTCTTGGCCGTCCAGCCGTCGGCGACGATGCTGTCGTCTTCGAACATCGCGAGGTAGGTTGCGTTAGTGGCCATGCAGGCCTTCAGCGCGTGGATATAGTCATTGAGATGGAAACAGATTGTCAGAGGCTTGCTCATCGGCATGCTCCGAGTCGCAGGGGAAGGTTGATGACTAGGCAAGAAACAAGCAACTCACAACACTCCCTTTTCATAGAAGTTCCGCGCCTTTTCCAAGTCCTGCAGGTGATGGAACTGATCCATGGAGATGTTCTGGTATGATCCAACGTGATCCGCTAATCGATGCACCCAGTTCTGTCCCCAGCTCGGATGCTGGCTGGGATCTGTGTCCACGAAGATGACGTTGAGGAAGAGAGCACGGCGCTCCAGCGGAGTCAATCCCTCGAGCAGAGACCCCACCGAGGCTTCGAGGTAATTCTCCTCCTCGCGCCTCACGGTCAGAAAAGCTGCGCAGATCAGCGGGTTCGACCCTGCTCCCGTGTAGGAGGAGGAGTTCTCTGCAAGGGTGTTGTGGTTGGTGATCAGGCGCCGGCCCTCGCGTTCCCGGTAGAGACTGTATCTCCATTCGTAGACATAGCGGTCATTGAAGAAGGCCGAATGAGGGTCTCGCCAGAATCGAAGTCGACAGAAGGTGTACGCAATTAACCAGAGGAGTGCGCTGGTGAGGAAGACTTTAATGGCGTTGGTTCGCCGTAGTTTGCGAAGTGAGAGGGACTTCAGGGCGAGTGGGAGGGTGGGCATGGTTGGTGAGCGGCCAAGCTGCGGCCTGATGTTGACACAGAAGAGAGAAGAAAGAACTCATGGTAGGCACCCATGGTAAGTACGAGACTAGTTCTGACTGTCTGCCTAGGGAGTGTTTAGGCTGTAATTCGTATAGACTTGCATAGTAATGACCAGGGTTTATGATTGCTTCTCCACAGGTTTAGCACCGCACCAGAACAACCTTTTAGTATTGCTGCTTGATGCGAGTAGGTACCATTGACTAGGCGTACAGCAAGTGTCAGCGACCATTGCCTTTCAATGAATGAGACAGGTGACAGAGTCCAAGTGTGACACAGCGAGCAATGGGATGAGTGCTCATGAGAGTGTCCAAGACGCCGAAGGTGTTTAGTCTGGGATCCCATTCACTACACTGACTTGGCAGATCCACTGCGACTTTTGGTCGGGCTGGGAAATGCAAAGTCTTTGTACATGTCTGTCTAGGCAGATTTGGTGATTTACACATCTCCAGGCTTGTTATCTTGCCATCTGGCAAACCATGCATTCGAAGTAATGCTACCCACGCTACCCAGTCCAGAAGCTGCCAGGAGATTGTGGTCATGACACCCAATATTTGCCGTGGGATATGGCTCGTTTGCTCGCATTGCTTTCTCAACTTCAGTTCATGCTCTGAGACAGTGTGAGGCGCCATCTCCAGGGTCCAGAAGATTACTGGCTCTCCCCACAGACTATTGCATCCGACCCTGCACTAAGAGTGACACGATGTGTGTGCAGCCCTATAAGAACTGCTATAGATCCCTGACCAGACCTCAAGCGCGTCCACCCCTGCCAGCACAGTTGATAGTGGCCGTAGCACCTCGGCTTTAGGTAATGCAATAACACATGGAGGACGGTCCCTCGTCCTGTTCGACGGTTAAGCCTCCTGTTGCTGGATCAGAGACTTTTCCCAACACCCACTGACACTGTCCACAGGCCGACCATGCATGAATCCCAGGAACACGTTTACAGCCGGGCCATGATCTGCACCAGCCAGTCTCCAGCCTGGCACGTCTCTATGCCCGCAAGCACGATTTCCGCTTCCCTGCCCAACCGAACGGCCTCTGCTCGGGTCTCTTCACTTGCAACCGTGGTGAGGATCATCAACTCCCAGACCTTGTAATCGAACCTCCCGTCCCCGAGAAGGCCGAGGTTGGTCGCGATGCATCCGTTGAAGCAATCGTCAGGCGCCTCCGTCAAGCATATTTCTTGGGACCGGGCAAGCAGAGCTAGCAGCTCCGTTGATGCGGCATTGTCGATGGGAGCTCCCTCGTTCACTCGCCAAGAGACATCTCCTGTTCTGTGGTGGTAAGCTGAGGCATGATTATGCTTTGGATCTTTAGCTTTCTTCACTGCACTGTTGCCAGTTGGATTGCGGGGATCGCTCTCACTCACCAGTGTAGCCGCAGCGAGCGGAATTGATGTGAGGAGATATAGAAGACCCTTCATCTTGGCCGGTGAGGTTGAAGCTCGGTGGAACTTGATACGATGAAGGAATGAGGTCTGCTGCTGGGGATCATTCGCGCTTGGAAACATCGAGCAACCCCCTAAGAAAACCTCCAGGGGGCGTCGGTAGATGTTCGAACGCTCATGCTCGGTTTATATGCGAATGGTTTCCTCTGCCAAACTATTGCTGCATTGCGGCTACCGGTATATAATATTGCTTTCTCGCTGGTTATCATGCAAGGACAACGTATAGTTCAGTATGGATGGGGTAAGGATCGTCAGGGCGCTGTCTCTTGACATCGGGCGGCTGTTCATGGAGGACGATCATCAATGCCATTGTTGATCTGGGTGGAAGTTAGTTTGAGCTATGCGTGATTCGCTGGGGATAAGCAAGCTGGGAGTTTATGTTGTATATAAGTCAAGAAAAGCTAAATAAGTTGTGGAACCATTCGTAAGTAGCAGAAGGCCAGCAGATCTGTAGATGAATCGGTCGAGAGCAAGTCATGGCCTAGAGTGACAGTGTCAGTATGGCGGATGGTGCATTAACTAAAATTCATCAAGCAAGTCTAGCCCATGTCTGGTCTAAGTTGAGAGAAGAGAGGTATACTAGTATGCAGCGCGGACAGCAATCGCAATGCGATGTGTGAACTCGAAGCCGGATACGGTGCATACCAACTCCCACACCAGCTATCTAATCTGCTCTCGAATTTCCAGAATCGAAGCACTGACTGCAAACAGAGGCGACGTGGCAGCATCATCAACCCCATCATCACACGTGGAAAGGCGGAGCGTGACAGAGGAACCATCCCCAGATCGCGAAGCGACATGACGTCGTTATCGCCCATGCATTCCCCGATCGATCCAGCCAACATCCACTTCGGAATCCTTTAAATAGCTCGACTACCTGGCCCAAGTAACCTACAATCATCGCTCTACATCTCACAAACAACTCCCTACAACACCACCCCCAACTCGACAAAATGCCGTGGTCCACCGTCCTGCCACAGGCAGTCTTCACCTCGCCGATCCTCTCCGTCGCTGCCCCCATCGCCGCCGGGACCTTCATCGGCTTCCAGACCAACAGTAAGCCCTCACCAACCCACCTTCACCAACCCAACCTACCCAAACCACCCCACCCCCACAAAACTGCTCTCCAACTAACACCGTGAACACAACCAGAACAATCCCGCACCAAATCCATCTACCGCAACCTCCACAAACCTCCCCTCTACCCGCCCGCCTGGCTCTTCGGCCCCGTCTGGACCATCCTCTACGGCCTGATGGGCTTCGCCGCCCACCACGCCACCGTCACCGGCACCACCGTCTCGCCGCTTGCCTCCTCGTCCCTCCAGCAATGGACCGTCCACTCACAACACCTTTACGCCTCGCAGCTGCTGCTCAACTACCTGTGGATGCCGCTGTTCTTCGGCCTGCGCAAGCCCGCCTGGGCGCTGGCCGACATGCTGCTGCTAGCCGGCAATGTCGCCGCCCTGATGCACGCGTGGTACCGCCACGACCGCCCCGCCTTCTGGATGCTCGTGCCCTATGCCGCCTGGCTGGGGTTCGCGACCTACTTGAATGCCGGGGTGGGGGTGTTGAATCAGTGGACGATCGGGGACAAAGAGGGAGAGGGAGAGGGAGAGGCGAAGAAGGAGGAGTAATCGGCCACCTACCTACCAACTACGGGATATATAGTAATCCAATCATCCTTACTATAAACTTTTCCCGGGGGAGAACCCCCGGACCCCCCTTTCTTTCAGCTTCCCAGCAACACTCAATCCAATCCCTGTAATAAACAGTCTCCGGGGGAGAACCCCCGGACCCCCCTTTCTTTCAACTTCCCAGTAAAGCGCATCTGCGTAAGCATCACACAGCTCAGGCTGGAGATATAATAACTGATAGATACCGGGGGAGACCCCCGGACCCCCCGTGAGCGGAGAACCCGTTATCACCACGTGACACAAATCCCTCAAAACATCCCAGCCTACCAGGTATCGGCCTCATCTACAAACCCACCCCTCCCAAACCCAAAGCCTGGAATATCCCCCCCCAGTAAACCCAGAAAATGGCCCCATGGCGCCCCCCGAACCCGTCGCCCCCGAGTTCTACCCAGCCTACTGCTTCAAAGCCTCCCCGACCCACTTCACCTGGGTAAAGATGGCCGTCGCCGACGTGCTGCAGTTGACCCGCCGGGCCGAGTATCCAGGTACAGCCCCCCACCCCAACCCCCATCCACCTCCTACACAACCAATATTGACATCCCCCGCGAAAAATAAAAGAAGGAATATTCTTCCACCAAAACCACCCCATCCACTTCATCGCCGTGGCGGGCCTCATCACCGCGCGCACCGAGTACCCGCGCGTGACCGTGCTCACCCTCGACGACAGCAGCGGCGCCGTCCTCGACGTCGTCGTGCAGAAAGCCGATGCGGCCGCGGTAGGACCAGCACCAGCGCCAGCGCCAGCACCAGCAGCACCAATAGCTCCGGCTACAGCCCCAGCGGAAGCGTCCGGCCCAGCATCCACCGCCCCAGACCCAACCACCGCAAGCGCACCGCACCACATCGCCCCGACAACCGCCCTCCCGCTCGACATCCACCCCCTCGTGCCCGGCGCCCTCGCCCACCTGAAGGGCACGCTGTCGATCTACCGCCACACCAGGATACAGCTGCAGCTCGAGCGGTGCGCCCTGCTGCGCGGCGGCGGCGGCGGCGTCAACGCCGAGATGCGGTTTCTCGAGCAGCGGGATCGGTTCCGCGTCGAGGTGCTGGATGCGCCGTGGGTGCTGGCGGCGGAGGAGGTGGCGCGGCTGCGGCGCGAGGCGGATGCGGAAGAGGAGCGCGGGGAGGCGGAGGTGGCGAGGTGGAGGCGGCGGGCGAGGCGGAGGGTCGAGAGGGAGGAGCGCGACGGCCGGAAAATTTGGGAGAGGTGGGAGGTCGAGGAGGGGAGGCGGGAGAAGGAGGCGGCTGTCGTGCGGGAGGCCGGGGTGGAGTTGATGCGGCTGCTGGGGAGGAGGGGGGTGAAGAGGGGAGTGGAGTTTCACAATGGGGATGGGGCTGGGGATGGATCCAGGAACCGACAGGGGGGTTGAGTTTTTCATCTTATGTACAGTAAATATCTTTATACATGCATAGTACGTGTGTGTGTGCGTGTGTGTGTGCGTGTGTGTGTGTGTGTGTGTGTGTGTGTGTGTGTGTGTGTGTGTGTGTGTCTTTTGGGTGAGCCATGAGCTATGTGTATATTCTGAGCTAGAACCTTGATACCCGGACTTCAACAAGTGTTATTGATACAATGTTCCTAATACAAAGACTGACTCGTGGCTAAGAATGTGTCCCCTAATCCCACTGCAGAAGCGAAGGGCCAGTCGTAAACATTATCATCATGTCGTAACAAACAACAAAGCGCTATCGAAATACACACGAAAACAAAGCAAAACGCACGCACGATGGATATCTTTTCCAAAGCAGACAAACCAAAAACAACACAGTCAAAAGCTTCAAATTCACCGGTATCCATAGGTCTTGTAATCGTACCCGGTGCTGCCGGTGCTGCCGATCGGGTTGCTGCCGTAATAATCCTCGTCTGCACCCCAGCTGCTCCGCTTCTTCTCCTTGTCGCGCTCCCGGATGGCTTCGTAGAGTCTCTGATCCTCCGTCTCCGGATCAAGGTCCTTGTACCGCCGACGGTCCTCAATGATGTCTCCCGGATGCGCCGGGTTGTTCGATCGGTAGTAATACTCGCCATCACCATACCTGCTGTTTCCGCTGTGGGCCAAGAGATCACTCTCCGAGTGACGATAATCGGTGCCACCGTTGCCACCGCGCGGGCTGCGCGGCCGGGTGAAAGCAGTGGCCGGGCGCTGTGACGAGGGAGTCCCCACGCGGTAATGAGGAACGTCTTGGCTATATGTGTCTGGCGCGCGGGTGGCAGACAAGGTGGGACTGTCTCTTGGGCCAGAGCTTGTGGTGGAGCCCGCATGACGGTGCGGGGCAGAGCCTCCTTCATCGTAGACCTTTCCACCGCCCGGGTGTGCTGTGTATGGCTTTCTTTGGCGCTCGATTGGTCGAGAAGGCACCTCCTTGTCCTCTTCATCGTCGACCACAGCAGCCGTCGAGGCGGTCGCTGATGTGGTATGGTATGGCTGACGCTCGCGCTCACTTAGCGACGCAGCGGAGTCCACCGAGCTCACCGAAGCCTTGTGTGCAGCCTTCTTGTGACGTTGTTCCGCAACCTGTTTCAGTTCCTCTTCAGAGATGGGAGGCAGGTCGACGCCGCAGTGTCGCATGATAAACTGATCAACTTCTTCCCTTAGGGACAGGTTAGGTATGTCCGGGAACAATCGTCGTGGAATCTCCTTCGGGAAGCGCTCTCTTCGATTATCGGGATTGTTGATTGGCATATTCAAAACGGTATTCTGGAAGCGCTCATACTCCTTGTCAGGGTGGGCCTGGATCATCAGAGTAGCCCATCGCTCGAACCCCCGCGGGGTCAAGCCTGGAATATCCGGTCTCTCGTTCAGCTTATTTTGTACGAGGTGATGTTCCGCCTCCACTTCGCGGAACAGTCTTGAAATGGAAGATGTGCGGTCATCGAAGATGTCTGTGACTGAGTTAGCACCGCTCAGAGTCGGCAACATAACCCTACTAACCTTGCCAGGGATAAGGATCGGACGATATATTGGTATCGGCGTAGAACTTCTGTAGTTTCTCGGAAGTGACAACCAGGGTGTTGCCCGGTGGATAGTCCTCGATCTATTGTTATTTGACCAGTCAACCTCATGTGCCCGAAATATTCGTCAAACGAACGTGCTTACCAGATGAACCGCGACTCCACGTAGAAGCTGGCCCAGCCTCTCCGTTGGCTTGCCCTTGTCAAACAGTTTGCCCCAGATCTTCTCTAACGTTGTCATCTCGGTCACTGTAACCTCTCGCGATGGTGCCTTTGGTCGGGAAGATTCTACGCTATGGCTATGATCACTGAATTGACTCGCAGGTGAGCCGCGACGGTCGGTCGAAGGTCCGGAAGATGGGCCCGGGTAAAGATGGGGACTGGCCGGGCGCCCTGTGGGCGGCATGGGCGTCGGATAGTCACTAGAGTCGGAGCCGACCTTGGGCGGAGGCGGTGGAGGACCAGCTTGGGGAGCCGTGGTGGGATATGTCGATTCTCCATAGGCGGGGGTAGCGGACTGCGGGGGAGGAGGAGGAGGAGGGGCCCATTGTGGCGACGACACTGGCGGGTGCTGTTGATCGCCGTGCAAACCGTCCAAGCCCGTTGCTTTCAGCTGCTGTATGACCGTCGCCGTGATCTGCGACACCACATCCGGAGACAGGTACGCCGGTGTATCAGCCTGGCGGAAGGCCGAGTTGACAGCCTCATTGATTCTTCCGGCAGGCGGTTGTTGCTGGGGCTGCTGCCAAGCATTGGGGTCATATGGCGGTTTGTTGTAAAAGTTGCCCGGCGAGGAGGGTCGTGGAGGCACCTGCGGCTGAGGGATATTCGGTTGGTCAGAGCCATATTGCGCTGGGTATTGCGCTGGGTATGGAGGAGTGTATGCGGATGCGCGGTTCTCGTTCGCATTCAGATGGCTGGGGTGTGGATATTGGGGATAAGAGCCGCCATTATTAGGGAAGCCGTTGTACGCCATCGAATCGGGGTAGTAGGTGAAAAGGCAAAGTCAAGAGATTGTTGCCCTGCGCTCTAGTACCGGCACAGGGTGATCATCGATGCTATGGTACTGTACTGGGATGAAACGCTGGGACCGCAAAGAGAGAGGCGGGGAGGGGCTTAAGGTAGAACAACGGCAAAGGAATGCAACGCTGGTGTGGCGAAGCGACTAATTTTGTTTCTGGTATGTTCCGTGAGAGGAGCAAAGAATGGGGTAGAATGGAAGAAAGAAAGAGAGAAAGTCTTCGGAGTGATCGGGAGAGTAAGAGAGAAACCAAGAGAGAGAGTGAGACAGTGGGTGGGAGTGGGTTGCGTGAGAGAGTAGAGAGAGGGTGGAGGGAGGGAGGGGCGGCAGACAGGCAGGCAAAACGGGCGGCGGATCTTGAAACAAACCGTCTAGCGAATAATCCACCATGTACTGTACTTGCCAGTTTGCCAGTTGGGCAAAAGTCACGGGGGAAGCAACTGACTACCAAAAAGCAAGCAGGGCAACTCTGGTGGAGCGCTCGGAAAAATAGATTCTGTAGTCCGAAGCAAAATGTCAGAAGAGGGGAGAAAACAGCAGCAGCGAAGAAGGGAAAGATAAGAATCCTCATATTCTGCCATACGTCATGAAGAGTCGGCGGATATGCGGGGAAAGTTTTTTTTAAAAAAAAAAAAAATAATCATCGTGCTAAAACACCATCTCCTCCCCTCCAAACAAGCAGCAGTAGCTGGTATGCGAGTGACTCCTCCCTCCCCTGGTCAAAACCCCCCGGATTCGAGGGTCGCACACCATGCCACTTCATCCTCCCACCATATTCGGATATCCTCCATGTCCATCAATCATCTCAGTGGCTGTAGACATTTCAATACAATGCAACTCGGGGAGGTCGTGCGTCTGGGTTGTCCTTCCACGGGCCAATGTCAGTCAGGATCTATACCTCGAAGTACATCAAAATACATGAATGCTGACGTACTCACCAGAGCGTCTTCTCGAGCTTTGGCCCTCAACCCTTGTGAGCCAGATTGGTGACAACCATGGTACGCTGGTGGGCAACGGGCCGCCTCAGTACCTGGGTAGCCCCAGGTAGGTTCCAAGGACCGTTCAATATCTAAGGATTTAAGAAGTAAACCAAGCGAACCGAGTTGGAAATGTCAAAACTCAGGGTTGCATTGTTGCGAGATCAGAAAATACAAAAAGCCACGGCAAAACAAGCTCAACCACCACCAATCTCCCATCACGCATATCCATCAACATCATCTGTGCATTGTGAAAAAAAAGTGGCAGGAGCAACATGAAATCAGAGAATGAAAGAGATAGAAAGATGTCGGTAGAACAATAAAGAAGTTTTCCCCTGGAGCTGTACATGTACCCCTGGTGGCACCTGGAGTACACCTGTGTACCGGCGCGTGGCCCGCTTAAAGCCAGTTCTCGAGATCTTCTTCGTCTTCATCCTCGTCCGAGGGGATAATGTCGTCGTTAGGCTCGGGAACACGCATGGAAGGCTCCTTGCCCTTGGGAATGCGTCTGCCCTGTACACAGTCAGTTAGCCCAGGCAGTTTCTTTCATTGTTTGTTCCAACCTACAGGGATCTTGGCCCATTTGCCGTTGGATCTGTCGGGCTGGATCTTCTCGGGCTCGTTATTGAAATAATCTTCATAACGAGTCTCCGGAACCTTCTTGTCTGGAGTGGCAACCTGAAACACCTCGCCATCAGGGCCGTGTCCCGCGTACTCGCGATCGTTCTTGGTGGTGACCAGGGCGCCCTCCTTCTTGCGGCTCCCGTCCTCGCCGCCGGCATTCTCGTCATCGGCACCGTCATCGAAGGAGCGGTTCTCGGCGATGTTCAGTTTCTTGGCGGATTGGGTCAAAGCAGTAACTCCAGTCTGGCTCGATGCTTAAGTCAACCACGGAACACAGTCTAGAGCCCGTGTATGGAACCACTCGATACTCACGGTTGTAGTGCCGCTGGCCGTAGCCGTAAGGTTGCCTGAGAACTGCCGCTGTCTTTCGGGCATCGGCTCCACCTCCAAGGCGTTCTGAACACAGTTCATGCATCTCTGTGTGTGGCGGATACAGTCAGAACACTCTGTTGCCTCGGACTGGATGAACGTGCAAGAACTTACCGCGGTATCACGATCTCCACGCTGGTTCTTCGCAAAATGCTCCAGAGTCTTGGTCTTGTCGCAGATGGAACACTGGAGCTCGACGATGCATCCACCAATGCACTGGCGGCAGCGGGCCTCGCATCCACCGTCAGCGGCTCGCTTGCCCCGAAGCACGATGGCATGGCGAATGATTTCCTGCTGGCGCTTGGAGTAAGAAGCCACGGTACGGTACTTCTTGCAGCTGGCACACTTGACTCTGCTATCTAGTCAGTTGCGGGATCTATATCAGATATATCAGAGGGGTGTTATCCAGACTTCTCCGGGATGATAGTGTTGTCGATCCTATATCAGAGCCACAAGAGTCAGGGGGGTATGTCAAGGAAGGTTTCGGTCACTAGGAGGACATACTGCTCTCTGAGAGCGTCACTGTAGCCGCCTCCGTAGGCACTGGGAGGCTTCCTGGTCATACTCATGGTTGCTGTAGGTCTTTGTGATGTCACGTGCTTTGTAGTTTACGACTTCAGAGACGATCCAGAATGCGGAAAGGCGGTGAGAATCCAAAGGATCAGAGAGAAGAGGGAGCGCACTGAGGTTCTGGGTGTGTTTGCTGGGCCTCAGTGATGTCGAGTGAATGGAACCGTCGTCAAGGTGATTAGTGTGTTGTATTTTCCCCGGTGCCAGAACAACCCAGTGAATATATCCAGTCGCTCTCTGCCATCTTCAGCAGTACGGCCCATGGAATGTCTTAAGGAAGACAAATGTGATTAAGAACCAGAGCACTGTCGGTGAGTTGCCAAAGAGCCAGTCTCAGCTCAGTCTGTATATTTCCATTTTGGGAAGGTGTTAGCCAGGATTTGTTGTATACAACTACAACCACACACGAAAGCCCACCTGAAGAACGAATTTGGTGCTATTTGGCCCAGAAAAAGCAAGACATGGCTGTGCTACTGACATAGATTATACATGCATAGTACATTTCTAAAAGCTAGACAACAACTATGCTGCCATGATGATGCTATTGCATGGTGTTGTCGTTTGTCAATGCTCATGCCTTGCAGCCTTAGTATAGTACATACTGTCTGAGTGAGTGACACAGAGCAAGGAACTTCCAAAATGCTCACAGCCTACTTCTGAAACTATCAACAATGAGTCCAAGGCAAAGGACAGTCCCCCCGGAATCCACCCAGCCATCCCGAAGCCGTTTGCCAGAACCTTAGAGAGCCAAACAGGCTGGTATGACACAACTGTCATGTCAACAGCGGCGGAAAGCTCGGACTGTGTTACATATAACAGAAGAGAGATATAGCCAGCCAACGAATATGATGTAAGAGTTAGGCATGCAGAAGATGAAGATGATACACGTCAAGAGCGGATGACACCTGCACTGGGGTGGCAGGTAGATAGCTATACCTACAGTTGCTATGGCACATCAATTTCCGGAAGTGGATCAGAGGCCCCCAGGTACAGGTAGTCTACCAGGGGGGACGCTGTCCGTCCGTCGTCCGTCGTTTGCCTCCGACATCATCTTGACGGGATCAGGGCCGATCTGGCATGCAGCATCGCGGGAGGACTGCAGGCACCCTGGTCCCTACTGCAAAGCACAGCCGCTCGTCCAGCAATCAAGTTTCATCCCAGCGTCCAGGGACGCCAGGTCTCATTTCGCTTGGCTAATGACAAAGAAGAAGGATCTCTTAACTCGGATGACTGATCAAAATAGCCCCTGAAGTGCCCTCATCCGGACTGACCTAGTCGGTTCCTACAAACGCAGACTCATAAACACCTAGTCCTTTGGCGAAACACGCAGCGTAGCAGCTATAGGGGAGGAGTAGGGCTGGCGGTTGTCCATACGATACGAGACCCCTTCCGGACAGCCGTACTTTTGGTCATTTGTGCTTGTGGCGAAGGTTTCTCAAATGCAGGACAGAGGACTACTATCATAGACTAGTTCTCCTGGTGGAAATTCCTTAGTGGCGTTCCAGAAACATGTTTAGCCGTGTCTTGCGCAGGCGATGTTCGGTTGATCCTCCATGATGCGGCGTGGAAATGGCTGCCGCAATTCATCCGGGCCAACGGTCACTGGGAATGCAGGCCAAATACGAGCACTGCTAGGTGATCGAGAGTCTCTTTTTTCACACACACACACACACTCTCTCTCTTGCCCTACGGGAGGGATTGAGCGATTTTCTGTCCCCTGTAGATCCTTCCACTCCGCTTCCACGCAGCTGCCGTGATCCTTCTAGAACTCTCGTGGAATGCGACGGCTTCGAAAGCTATACCGCAGTCGTCCTTGGTATAATAGCTAAGGTAGCTAAGAGAAGCGATAGCAGCTTAGGATAGGCGGGGCTGCAGCAGTGTTGGATGCTAAGGATGCTAAGGATGGAGAAGACGGTGAACGAGAAGGCAGAGTAGCCAGCGTGGAGATGGGGAGATGTTGCGACGAGACAGGAGAGTTCCACTCCGACCACCACCACTGGTCAGCCGGGCAGGTCGGGAAGCGGAGACGGAAACTACACCGAGTGGGGATCCGCATTCCCCGAACGCCCCGGTGCAAACAGAGGCCGCCATATTGACTCCACTAGCATCCACTTGTCTCCTCCCTCACACGAATCATTCTCGCATTGAGACTCCACCCCTCTATTAAGTCCAGGTAAGGTGGTGTTTGGAATAGGAATGGCCGCATGGAGTCATGGTCCATGGTCCGTCCATGTTCCATGAATAATCGAGGAAGAGGAGTCATGCCTGCGTCCCGTCGTCTAGTGCTCCGGACCAGTCAATCCACTCTTCCCTTTCTGCGCTGGTGCCCGAAGCTTTCCCAGAAATCTTATTCAAGTTTGTTCATGGTTGACTTCCAACCCTTTTTTCGACTGAGTAATCTCGCCGGGTGTTTGGCTGCTTGTTTAGTTGCATGGTGCTTTTATTGATTGCCAATAACGCAACCCTCCGGAAAGCTGGAAGCCAAGGGCACCACGGATATTAGTAAGGGGAAAACAACAAAGCTCGGAGTAACTAAACTATAGTACTGGACGTAGTGCCGTTCAGATTGTTTCGGAGTAGCGGACATTGCTCCCCAAACAAGACAAACACCGCCAAAGGAAAACAGAGAGAGAATTGCAGTCTAGTAGTTGAGGAGTTAGTACTTAGGAGAGGCGGAGTATCAAACATCAACTTGACAGGATCCAGTAGTATGCACTCCGGATTGTTCGCAGGCAGCCCCTCCACGCGTCTTGCCCCTCCCCCGCCACTTTATTCTTTAATAGGAAAAAGACTGGTGTGAAAAAGAGGGTCAAAAGAACGGTAAAGAAAAGAAAAGAATGGAGAGAGGGGAGAAGCAAAAAGACGGTGACTGGCATAGCTTCGGGGCAGAGAAGATGGGCAAGGTGAGGTAGAGGCGGTGACTACCGTGACGGGCCGTCGACTCCGTTCCTCTCTTTCTTCCTTCCTTCCTCTGGCGCCATCCGCCAAACGTTGAACGGTTAGTCAACCGACTCTAGATTAACTAGTAGGTAGTTAGCGAATCCATACTGGAATTAGAATCACTCACCGTACGGTCTACGGAGCACATCGGATTTCCGCAAGCTTCAATCTGGATTGAGGACATGGTGGATGTTCGCTTGAATCGGAAATGTTCCCACCACCCGTCCCATCAGCCATTATGACAGCTGCTGGCTCACTGATCCCTGATGTTGCCAAGGGAAGCGTCGTAGCCGATGCCCTTACTGTGGCATGTTATGCCTCGGTCTGTGACTGACTCTGTTTGCACGGTGTGGTCGCATCCGGATACATACTACTACTAAGTTGATGGGCCAGAGAAGCAGGTTGTTCAAGGTTAGCGGTTAGCCGAGCAAACGCGACTAGCGGCAACAATTGCTTGGTCGGTCATGAGGTTGGCAACATCACGACTACGAAACTAACGAGATGGGTCACCCCACGCTCAGGATTAGACGAAAGCTTCGAACTGAAACCTTGAACGGTGCTCTACTCCTACCCATTCCGTCAACTAGACTATCATTCTCAAGAATGAGTTCCGTGACCTGGGTGGCGAAAAACACAGCGAGGCAGGAGAAGGTCAGGATCAGCCCGTAACTGTAGTAACTCATCGCAAACGATCCAGACCCTGGACAGCTGAGGATAGCTCATCGTACTTTGAACCGGACGACCGGATCTGATCTCGCAGCTTTTAGCTACAGCTGATCAACATCGCCTCATGTACGATAAATTCAATATGTGAAGCCTAAGTGCTATTATGCATCAAAGCATCACTCTTTTCAGCTGCATACTTCATTGGAGTCAGCCTTGGATCGCAGATTAGAATCCATCCAGCTGATCGGCGTGCAGCTGCGCTGGGGCTCTCTGAAGTATCAACTGTGATGGGTGCATTGGGGGGGTGGACCTCTCGATGCTCAATCTCCCAATGCGGTAATATGTGTTTTGCCTACTGTAGCCATGGATCAGACGCCACCCCTCCAGGCATACATCCAAACATTTGTTCCATACATGATTATTGCTTTGAAGGCGATATTTATTGTATCATACTACGACTACGAGTACTGCGGAGTATGCTAGGAGTCGGTTACGGCGTCAAACCGATCACACGTTCGATACAACCCTGAGTCGCTGTTCCAAAGCCTGGAGATCTAACAGACTAAAGTACTCAGCCTCTCAGGGCACTGCGCCTCCGTCTAGGTGGATTCATCTTCGATGTTCACTTTAGTGTTCCATCACAAAGAAAATAGCCTTCCCGGGGAAATTGCGTCTGATGCTTCCCCGAGTGACCGGAGATGAAGTATCGTAAGACTGATGGCGTCTGTACTGTACAACGGTCATCCGCCATGAAGCGACAGGCTGTTGCGTCTCTTTTTTGTGCCTTCAATTGAGTCTAAAGCAAGTCGAGAGACACGCAATGCTCAAGAGGGGAAACCCGCCGCCTTGCCTTACTCTAGAAGTCCCGATGGGGCACAGATGCAAGCCACTTCCATGAGTTATTCCCCGAATAACAGAGACCTAGTCGTCCGGGTGGGATGGAAGATCAGATGTTACGGGCAGCGGTGCCATGGTGGCGGTCAGCCACCATGGGTGCTCCATAGCCATAGTTACACAATACATGTCCAGCCACTAACTATTTGTTGCTTTGAAGATGGAGAATGAGAAGACTACCCACGGGTCCAGATAGAAACCACCACCTGCATGAACTGCAACCGCGCACAATGCTATTCCCATCCATTCCCGCTTAGTCTGTGGGCCTGACTCATAGGCTACTTGTTGTCTGCCAACTTTGAAGGTGGCCTCTGAGTTGGATGCCACAGAAAACTGGTGGGCAGAATTCTGACTTGTCCACCGGCCAGTTCATACTTATAGATCAGCAAGGAAACACATGTTGAGATGTTATGTTTAGTGTGGCCCATCAGTGTTTATTCCCCTCGTCTCCATGGGATTTGATAAGGCGATGAGGTAATGCACGTCCCACACACTCATCGGTCAGTATGGGAATGGGTACAGTACGTATAGTCGTTGATGGACCCGAGCTGCCACGCGAGAAATGAAATGCCGCTCCCCTCACTCATAATCAACCTGTCAAACTCGTGAGATCGTTCGATCCTTGAGTCCCCTCCTGGAAGCTCGACCATCCGGGACCCTGCGTGGGACGGGTTGGTGGGAGTGGGATGGACCATGGATCATGGATCATGGATCATGGAGCCTTGTGAGGGACAACTGCCAGTGCCATCTCTAGACTCTATCTAGCAGCACTGGCAGCAGCACCAGCGTCACCCATTCGCATCCACGATGGGGAAGTTTGCAGCCCAGAGGGAAAGAGAAAAACGCGGCCCAACCCCTGGTCATCCCTGCTAGCGCCCGTCTAACGATCACTAGAGGCGGAGTCCAAGTGGAGCTCATTAAGGCTGGACCGTCTGAGGTCCTTGAAGGCGACTGGTATGTTACGGTCTCCGGAGCTTTCCCTAGGACTGATTCGTCCTTAGTACCTCTTGCGACTCTTTGACTGGGTGCCTCTTTTCTCGTCGCTGCCCCCTTTTGATTCGGCTGGATGCGGAAGGTTTAGCCCTAGACAGTCCTTATCCTAGGGTGAACTCTGTCATTGTGCGCACTCGTCAGCGTCGGATGTGATGGGATCGGGTTGGCGATACATTTTCCTTTTCTTCCATTGCTCAATCACTGATGTGATCTGACTCGCCGATTGAACGGAGCGTTGCGCCGCAGGATTTAAGGAAAGGAAAGGAAGGCACAGGTGATGCAGTCAGTGCTCGCGAATGAGAACCCGAGCAGTGATAAACCGAGGATGAATGGCTAATCAACAATCGGGTATGTCCTCCGTTGTGACTTGTTGTGACAGTACCATACCGTCAAACTCCCCTATAAATGGGCGCACTATGGCTTTATAGTGTCTGTTGTAGTGCACAAATAAGTGGCGATTATTGGCTGGAGCAAGAGATGCATACCAAAGAGAGCTTAGCCCCAGGGTGGACAGTTTGGTCCTGGATTAATGACCTCCCTAAGTGAGTTTGGTTCCTCCTCATTCCCAGCGCTAGAAGAGCAGAAACAATTGCTGACCCTTTTTTCCGGGTGCAGCAGATGTGTACCGAAATTACCGTATTCTCCAGATGCTGCAAGCTGCGCTGCGGCCACCGAGAGGAAAAACAAAACATTTACCCAGTGACACGGAATGAAAAAAAAAGGAGGGAAAAAAAAAGCGAGAAAAAAAATAAATCACACAGTAAGGTTTCCCCTCTGCTCGACCATGATGTAATGAATTGCAGCATGAATCCACCTCTCGTTTCTGATATGAATCGAGTCGCTACTGATCAAATGGGGGTGTCGTCATATCGAAAATCCTATTCTGATCAATGTGCTGCTGCATAGTCACGGGCAGGAAAAGTCTTATATCATCAACAATGTTGTGATCTTGACATTTTCGGTACTTTCCCACATGCTGAGATTGCCGCCGGTTCAGGGCCCTGACGATGAGGAACCCAGAGGAGAACCTATGAACTCCTTTTCAATTTCCCTGGTTGGAGTGGTGGACCTCTTCCGTCGCTCGACCATTCCTCACCAGTCTTCGGAAATGGTTAGGGTAAGGTGGAGAGGATGTGAAAGAAGAGGAACACAGCCGTTCGTTACTTTATTCCTTTCCACTGCATTGGGCTTTATTTATTTATTTGTTTTTCTTTTTTTTTGTATGTGGATTGTTGTGTCGGGAGGTTTTACGAGGACCTGGGAGGGTATTTTTGTCTCTTGCGAGCGCGCTCCATCTTATTATTAGTAGCTAGTAATTATTCTAAACCCTCAGCATACGTACGACGAGTTTGACGCAGACAGCTTAGCGGCCATACTAGCAGTCTAGCACGTTAATGGAGCGAATGACGATGGCGAGTTTGATGAATTACTCAAGCGTCAGTCTCAGACTCTCAGTCAATCCAGTTGGTGTATGTATCTACTACGACCGCAGTACTGTGTATGTGTATGTGTATGTGTACACTGTACACAGTGTATCTGCCTGCCTGCACTTGACCAGTCGCGTCCGGTCAAGTCAACACATCAATTGTCGCCTTCTTTTCTGTCTGCCTTTTGTCCCTCACTGCTCCTCTTTTCCCTCTTTTCCCTCTTCCTTTTCCACTTCCCCCCCTCTCTTCATCCACTCTTAGAGCGCCATCAGTCCATCACCGCCCAACCCCCCAACCTCTTGTTGAGTCTTCCCGCATTAACCCTCAGCATCACCATCGCTCCATTTTCCAGGTGTGGTGATCAATCCCCGAGGGGAATAGATCCCTACGTATTTTATCCATGATCATATTCACAACACCACACTATATCTACAAAGCAAGAAAGAAAGCAAATTACATTCAAGAATTAAAAACGACAATGTCCCTGTCAGCACTGTCAACCCCTCAATGAGGAAAAATAAAAATAAGAAAAATCGGCACCTAAATTGCAATTGAAATATAATAATTCGCACTATTATCGGTCTGGGATCTGCACCATCTCATCTTGTCCCAAAATTCGCCCCGTCGTCGACCGCTTCTTCACCTTACCTTACCTTGAAGGTCTCCACGGGCCGGACCCAAGGCCTCGCTCGTCCTGCTTGGTCTTTGCTAGAGCTGTCACCGCGTCAGGGGGGGTTCCTCTTTTTACCTCTTTCTGCCATTTCTGCCATTTTCTGCCATTTCTTACCTTTCTTTACTAGAAAGCAGAAAGTGTTAGACTCCTCTATTCCTTCGTTTAGTTACTCCTCCTCTTTCTTTCCCCCCCCCCCCCCCCCCCCCTTACGCCGGAATCCGAGGAAGCACTTGGTCGGTCGATTC
>NW_020291696.1:94772-116766 GCF_003184785.1 Aspergillus japonicus CBS 114.51
CCCCCTCTTCCTCCTCCTCCTCCTCTCTACTCTCCCCTCCTCCCCCCTCTCTTCCTCTCCCTCCCCAAAAGGCGGTAGTACTCCGATCATCCTTCCTTTCGTTTAGCTTGTGTCCCAGTGTCCACCTCAAAACGGGTCCGCTCCTATCACTACAGTGATCACGTCCAATCCTCTGGGTCTTCCATCTTGTTTCCAGATCTGCCTCTCCTCCACCCTCGCTTCTTTCCTGAGAACTACATGACTACCCCTTTCCCCCTCTTGTCGAATTGTGTTTCGTACTACATTTTACCCTCCCCATCTAATCAATCACCCTCCTACCTTACTTACCTCACTTACCTCACTACCTCACTACCTTACTACCTTACTACCTACCTACTTTACCTACCTACCTCATCGATCTCACCCTTCGACCTTCCATCATTATCATCGATGGACAGAATTACTTCTTTCGCAGACTCAACTTAGTATAACTGCGAATGATGAGCTCCTGGCTATACTAAAACACCCTCGACAATCCCAGGAGATCCCCTTACACTCCTTCGACACATTCGTTACGAGGAAGATATCCCGTCGACACTCCTCTATACCAATCCCCTCCCCCTCCTCCCTCTACCCCCTCCACGACTCATCCGACCTGCAAGAGTTCCCTTGGTTTTTCTGCTGGCAGAGACTCGAAAGGAGATAGACATCATGACTGTCTGCTACGATCATTCCTCCCTGAGGAGCATTGCTCCCGCCTCCGTCGCCTCTCTTGAAGACCGATTCGAAGTCATCAAAGAGGTTGGTGATGGCAGCTTTGGTAGCGTGGCTGTCGCACGTGTACGGACAGCTGGCTCCAATGTTGCACGAAGAGGAACCATGGTAAGCTCCTCCTGGCCGATGCAAGTTTTCGATGTGAGGTTTGCTGATTCCTTGCGTAGGTGGCGATCAAGACGATGAAGAAGACATTCGAGTCGTTGGGCCCTTGTCTGGAGTTGCGTGAGGTCATCTTTCTGCGGACCCTTCCACCCCATCCCCACCTGGTCCCGGCCCTCGACATCTTCCTCGACCCGCTTTCGCGCAAACTGCATATCTGCATGGAGTACATGGACGGCAATCTCTACCAACTAATGAAGGCTCGTGACCACAAGCCCCTGGATCAGAAGCACGTCAAAAGCATTCTCTTCCAAATCCTGTCTGGTCTCGACCACATCCACGCTCACCACTTCTTCCACCGCGACATCAAACCCGAGAACATCCTCGTATCTACATCTGCTCCGAACGACTCCGCCTTCAGCCGTTACTCTAACCTCGTCACTCCTCCTTCCACTCCTCCCACTTACACCGTGAAGATCGCCGATTTTGGTCTGGCACGCGAGACACACTCGAAATCCCCCTATACGACCTATGTCTCGACGAGATGGTACCGCGCCCCCGAGGTCCTGTTACGTGCCGGGGAGTACTCCGCGCCAGTGGATATGTGGGCCGTTGGTGCCATGGCAGTTGAGATCGCAACCCTCAAGCCACTATTCCCCGGAGGCAATGAGGTTGACCAGGTGTGGCGCGTGTGTGAAATCATGGGCAGCCCCGGTAATTGGTACAGTAAGTCTGGGGGCAAGCTCGGAGGTGGTGAGTGGAGAGAGGGCTCTCGCTTGGCTCAGAAGCTGGGTTTCACTTTCCCCAAGGTACGAACCATGACCACCGGTGCATCAGTTCGCCCGATCAAGGCACTAACGTTATATCAGATGGCCCCTCATGCGATGGAAAGCATTCTCCAAGCCCCTCAGTGGCCTGTTGCCCTCAGTCAGTTTGTTACCTGGTGCCTGATGTGGGATCCTAAGAACCGGCCGACGTCTACTCAGGCATTGAACCATGAGTACTTTGCCGATGCTATTGATCCGTTGAGACCGAAGTCTTCGACTGCTCGCCTCTTGGGTCGCAAGCACTCCGAAAAGGTCCTCAAGAGTGCGACTCGGGAGCAGAGCGACTCGCCCACACTCACCTACAAGGCGTCTTGGTTCAGGAGATCGTTGATCGGAAGGTCTGAGAGTCCGGTCCAGCCCACGGAGAACGATCATGCCGCCAAACCAAGCGTCACCTCCTATCCTTCGGAGCTGCAGCCGAGCAAGATCAGACCCCCGCCTATCAAGCGGGCTACCTGGGCCAATGGCGCTCCCATGCCTATTCTGCCTTCGATTCGACCCGTATCCCCCTTGTCCAACGCAGTGACAGCGCAAGCGAATGCAACCCTGGCTCACTCTGGCGACAGCGCGGGCAAAGCCAGCAAGAAGATCGGCCGGCAGTTGTCAGTCAATTCGAACGGCAATCACTATGCCGATATTCACAGGCAGGAGGCGGAGAGGGCCCTCAATGGCGGAAGCGCAGTCATCACGCCGAAAGAGAGCTTCTTCTCTCACTTGCGCAAGCGTGCTCGTCGGCTATCTGGACGCAACCAGGGCAATGTCTCTGGCGATGATGTGGAATCCAACGCTGGATGCATGCCTTGGTCAAATCGTTCCTCGCTGGCTCTGGACTCTGTCAACGTCAGCGAATCCAAGTCCACCTCCGACTTTGCGGAACTGGACAAGGCCCTGCAGAGTGTGAGGCATTCTCTTGATTCCAACAACCGGGGGAATGTTCCTGTGCAGATCACCACCCATGTGGATGGTACCAAGCGCCAGTCCATGCCCCAAGGATCCATCCGGACAATGGGCGACAGCCCCGTCTCAACCAGTGGTACTGGAGGGCCCATCTCCAGCCGGACTAGGCGTGCAATGCAGATGTCTAACAACCCCATTCACCGTTACGAAACTCCCGAGGAAGAGGATGAGCTTCTTGACGAAGTGCTTCATTCAGCCAGCAAAGCTGCTCGGCGACTAGCACAGGCTGATATCACCTCCGACGGCTACAGCCACGCAGCTGGAGGTAATGACAGCGGGCGTCCATTGCCAAGCCCTTATCCAACTCCATCGCCTTCCGCCAACTGCGAAGGTGGCTTCTTCGGCCCAGAGACAACTCCATGTCGACGACTCCCAGCCGAGAAGACAGAAGCAAACTCCAACCGCCAATGGCCCACACCGCCTTACGACGAAGCCGAATGGACCAAGTCGGCTTCGGCTACCACCAAGTTCATGACCGGATCAGCAACTTATCGGTAGCTTCGGTTCGGCGGGCCATCGCACTTTTCTTTTTAACTCATCATCATCTTCCGTTGAATATGCTTGCATCTACACCAAAAAGTCAGAAAAATGAGTGGTCATGCGCGTAACCGGCAATTTCACCGAGCAAGGCGTACGGGATCTGGTGTCTACTGTGTGATTTTATCTTGTGTGAGGACTGGCAGCCTTTTTCTCTTTCATCTTTCATCCTGCGCTTCATTTCCCATACCCGTTTGTATAGCCCGAGGTTTCAGTCCGGGGTTGCCTTTCTTTTGTTTGCATTGTTCTCATACCCCAAAGGCCTTATTCATAGATACAGTCGGCCTCGCAACCTGTTTTCGGCATGCCGTTTATTCGTCTTCCATTCATTGACCATTTTTACAACACCTGCACATTGCTCATCCCTCGTCCTTGATACCAATTGCGCGAGTCGCGATTCTTACACTCATCTCCCACCCTATATATATATCTGAACCATTCCCCAACATGTCTTACATACTCATAGCACCTTTCCTTTTGTCCAAACTCCCTTCATCCCTATGTATATTTTCTGTGGCAACATTCCCTCGGTCATCAAACCCTCCCCTTCCCCTTCTTGACCCTCATTGCGCGGATGGAGAGTGCTTTTGCACTGTTCCTCAAAACTTCCCTTCACCTATTGTACAGTTTATGATTTGGCTGAGGAGCATCGGTGGCTGGTCTGGAGCTTCAACATCTTGTAATATAGGATCATCTCGACGACATATTCGTCTATTTATATATACACATCTAATTACGCAGACGACGTCTGTATGTATCTGCACATACCGTTTTTCCATGTGTAAAAAAATCCGAAGGTTTAGCATAGTACACAGAAAGGGATATGTTCAATGATAAGTAGATAGATAGTATGGAAGATCGAATCTACCGAGACGGAACAACCCTTCCGCCGACATTCCGGCAGAATTTCCCAAAGCAGCACTACGTCAAAAGCTTCAGATCGACTTGTTAACTCTTCAACATTTCAGCAATAAAACCCTGGCGCGACCGAAAGACTGCTCGTCTCAGCAGGTCATACAGAGCTTCTCAGCTTGAGCTCGCTCAACGTTCTTTGCGACAGAATCCTGTCGCTCAATCACCAAAGCAAGAAATTATCCGGTTCCCAGGACTTTAGTCCTTGATCTCGAAATTCCTCGAGGGGCTGCCGATAGCTGCGGAGACTGCCTATACCTCTACCCTTGATCGCACTGATCTAATACTATCTTCGACTCATACGCACGCATCTTCCTGTTCTCCGGGCGAGACAAGCCAGAAAAATGTCAACCCAACGGCAAGCCACCTCCGCCTCCCAAACCCCGCACATCTCCCCCGCCGAACTCTCCTACCTCTACACCTCGCTCAGTCTCCCGCAGAACCCCATCCGACCCGATGGCCGCTCAGCCACGCAGTTCCGGCCCCTGACCGCCGAGACCGATCTGCTGCCCGGCACGAACGGCAGCGCGCGCGTCGGGTTCGCCGACGGGACGCAGGCGATCGTCGGCGTGAAGGCCGAGGTGGAGCGGACGGTGGTGGGTGCTGCGGCCAGCTATACTCTCGCCGAGGCCGAAGGCGCAGGGGATCTTGATGGCGAAAGCGGGGAGGGGTCGGGCTCTGCCGCGGGTGCTGGTGCTGCTACGGCCGGTCATGGGTCGTGGGTGCAGATGAGCATTGAGATCCCCGGGTTTCGGGACGACGATGCCCTGCCGGTGTTCCTGGCGGAGATGATGCGGGAGCCGTTGGTTGAGAGTGTTTCTTCCGGGAGTAAGGGTGCTAGTGGGGATGGCGAAAAAGAGATGGAGGGGGGTTTGAAGGGCAGGTTGGTCATTAATCGGAGGTGGCATTGGCGGTTGTATATTGATGTAAGAGATCACGTCCCCCCTCTTTGTTTTTTTTTTCTTTTTTGTGACGGGAGAAAAGGGCGTTGGAGTGAAAGTTTCACTTGCTAACTGACAACCCGACGAAACAGGTATTACTACTATCGCAACCACTCTCCTACCCTCTCCCCTTGTTGTCCCTGACGACACATCTGGCGCTTCTGGCGACGAAACTCCCCAAGTTGAAATCCAAGGGCGAGGAGGATCCCTTTTTCGACGATGACTGGAATGCGGCCGAGTATCTGTATCCCAGAGCTTCTTCTTCGTTCCCCAAGTTCGGCGGTAGCGCGGCGGGTGGTGTTCCTCCTCCCGTGCAGCATGTTCGGCCGCCGGTGACCCTCTTGGTGATCGCCGTGGGCGACAATGTCATCTTCGACCCGAACCGCGAGGAGATCGCCGTCGCTGATACCGTGCTGGCCATCTCGGTGACGCGCGATGGTGGTTCCGAGGGTGGCCTGAAGCTGTTGTCCATCCGGACGATCGATCCCCCCTCGCGGCTGACGCAGCCTGGGGTGCCGAATTCCGAGAACGTGGCGACGCTGGGGGCTACGGCTGGCGCTGCTGGCTCGGAGGAGCAGCAGCCGGCGGCGGCGACGGCGGTTCTGAATCCGGTGACGGGCGAGGAGGAGGTTCCGGGCGTGTGGAGGCCTCGTCGGGGAGGGGTGAAGAGGCGCACGGTGGCTAAGATGGTCAAGTTGGTGCTGGAGAAGGGTGGGGTTGGTGAGGAGGTTCTGGAGGGTTTGGAGAGTGTGGAGGTTGGTTGAGCGGTTCAGGAGGTCTGGCTTGTCGCTCTGGGACACTGGGGGATAAACTGTCATCCCTCATGGCAGACATCTTCTGAGCGTGTTTTCGAGGGGGAAAAAAGCGCATATCCACCCGAAAGAGCGTGATACTAAACCACAGCGATAAATCGCCAGATGTTTAGCCCCCGGTAGACAAGAGGACAATCCGCCAAGGAGGGTGGAAAGCTAGTAGTATTGTACATAGACCTAAGATATGCTAAAAATCTTCCCCAACTACATCCCCCATCTTACACACCGCAGCACCTCTTCTCTCCAATCCGACTCCCGCTTGCACCGGACGGATCCGATACCAGCCTACCAAATCCCCAACCACTTCTTCACGGGCCTCTTCTGCCCCTCCCAATCGACATACGTGCCGTCCGCCGCCTCGCGAGCAATAGGCGACTGATCATCCACCGCCTCCACGGTAGCCGCCGCCGCAGCACCCTCCGCAGCCTCCGGCGCCTCCTCCAACCCATGCGCGATGCGATACTGCCTCCGCTTCTCGGCATCCTCGACGCGCTGCCGGCGCTTCTCGCGCGTCTGCTGCGACGAATGCTCGACATGCATGCGGAACACCGCGAGCGCCTGGCCGACCGTATCGAACGGATGCGACAGCAACCCGGACCACGACGGGAGCAGATGCGCGAACGGCGACGACCGCTTGAAGTTCGTGGTGAAGGTGAACGTAGCCAGGGAAGTGAGGACACCCTATGTGCAGTAGTCGGTGATTAGTATCGCGTTATCTTCTCTTCGACCCAATCCCTCCTCTATTGAAGTACGCATCTCCCCAAGACCCCGGAAGCATAAGATAAAAAGGGTAAGCCTCACCATAGCAATCCAAACATGAATCCCCCGATTCGTCAGAAACTTATGCGCCACCGTCCCCTCCGGCGGGAACATGTTGGGGTACTGTTTCTTCCGCTGCGCCTCCTTCTCCGCCTCCGTCAGGCGCGGGCCGTACTGCACCGGGTCGGCGGTCACGACGCGCCCGTTGCTGGTGCGCACCACGCGCCGCTGCGGGTGCGACGGCGGCCGGAATTTGTCCGGCTGCGGGAGCACGATCGGTTTGTCTTTGTTTTTGGGACCGGTAGCGGATTTGCTGGAGGCGCAGCGGTGGGGGGTTGTGCTTGGGGTGCGGGTGGTGGTGGTGCTGCTGCTGGTCAGGGCTTGGAGGGTTCGAGGGGTGGGGATGCCTCGCGGGAGGAGGAAGCGTGGGATTCGGATTGTGGTTGTGGACTGCATCTTTGAGGGTTGGTGTTGGTTTGCCTGGGAGAGGGGGTGAAGGGTGGAGGAGGGTGGTTTGGGATGCAGTTGCAGTACGGTGCAGTGGTTGATTGATATGCCTGATACTGATACGGGCAATTTTCTTGCCGGGGAGGCGATGCCGGGCGGTGTGAGGGTGAGTCACGTGCGATGATGACCAGTCGCGTCTCGCGCGATACTACGATACTAAGGCTTCATTTCCGGGTCTGGGTCGGGGAAGGTTCCTAAAGATTGATTGGAGGGAGTATGTCATGCATAGTACACTGCGACAGAAAAAAAAAGCAGTGGGCGTTCTACAGCTACATTGCACGACGTAAGTCATTGAATGGCATGGACGTCCTCCCGGCGCATCGCATGTTTACTTGCCCGGCTGCGATTGTTGCTCCGAACGATGCGACGGCGCGGAACAACATTGCCCCAACGCCAAGTCGGTCAGACTCGGAGGACGAATGACCGTCCAGGGATTTGCAAATGTTGCTCCGTACCCCCGAAACTGCCCCGGGCTCTTGTCTGGTCTGGTCCCGGTCCAACAGAAGGCAAAAGCAGAGCAAAGGCAATGGCAAAAATGATGTAGTGCTTTCACCATTCTCATATCATCCCCTCTCGCCCTCGAGGTTCCATTGTTAAGTCTCGTCCTGAACCATTCTTTGGTGATTCTACATCGATCGAATTCAACCGATTGGTTGCGGGATCCCGAAGGCACGGCTGGCAGAGTCAGCAGGAATGAGCATAGAATGAGATCATACCTCATAACTAACTAGTTACGTCCAACACCTGGAGAGGGAGGGAGAGTGAGGTTTGTACAGTATTCAACAGAAAATACTAGTCTAGACAGCATAGCAATCAATAAGTTAGACCTCTGTTCAATCCATTGACTCTGGACTCCTGTTCTATTTTAGGCGGGCAACTAACAGCCCTCGCGGTAACTGTGCCTGGTGATCTCATCTTTCATCTTTTCCACCAAAAAATCACACCGGCATCTGGTCCCGGATGCGCCCGTTGTGCTGAATCATCGCGGTGCTGATTGGCGGAGGCCCGGATCACGGGAAAAGGGCTGTTGGGGCCGCTCTTCCCAGTAAGTACAAATTGCAATCGCAAGTTTTTCTGTCCTCCCCTTCTGCTTTCCCTTCTTCCCCCGGAATCTCCTCCGCTGAATCCAATTCCTCTGTACTTTACCTTCTTTACCTTTTTTTAATACCCTCACATCTCCCCTTCACACATTCAAAATGGGCAAGGACGCTGGTTTCGCTCCTGGTAAGCACTCCCCTTGGAATTTCCCTGATCCCCCGGTGTCGCGGCTCGTGGTCAGTGTCACCGATCATGCACTGGTCGCCTCGAAGACTCGGCTTGAACACAATGTCTTCGGGGCTGCCGGATGCATGGGCCAGGTGGTGGATGGTGGTAGTGTCCTCTGGCCTCGATGTGTTATGATCATGGGTTCTTTGTCGGTCCTGTCGCCTTGACAATTTACCACTGCCTGGCCTCTTCCAGTGCAATTCCAAAACCCATGAACCAGACCATAAGATTCCATGACCAGCGACAGACGCAGTACCATGACGAGCTTCGACACCTACTGTTTCCTTACCATCATCCACATGCGCGAGGCCGAGTTGGAGGCCTGCGAAAAGCCCCAGCAACCGGCAGCACAAATGCCCATCCAGACTGCGGCTAACATCTCCGGTTTTTCAGGTGACTCTGCCAAGGGTGCCAAGCTCTTCCAGGTGAGTTGATGTCTTCCTCTGTATTCTCTTCGTGGATTCGGTTGCTAACTCTGCACTTTCCAGACTCGCTGCGCTCAGTGCCACACCGTCGAGGCCGGCGGTCCCCACAAGGTCGGCCCCAACCTCCACGGTCTCTTCGGCCGTAAGACCGGTTCCTCCGACGGCTACGCCTACACCGACGCCAACAAGCAGGCCGACGTCACCTGGGATGAGAGCACTCTCGTAAGCCCACCTTGCCACCCGCGCACCAATCGTGACCAAGTTGACTGACATGCTTTCTTCCAGTACCCCTACCTCGAGAACCCCAAGAAGTACATCCCCGGTACCAAGATGGCCTTCGGTGGTCTCAAGAAGGCCAAGGAGCGCAACGACCTCATCACGTACGTTCATTCCTGCGATCGGTCCAGGCACAGTCAGCTAACGGACATGTTTCCTACAGTTACCTCAAGGAGGCCACCGCTTAGATGTCTTCACCTTTGTGAAACCTTCTAGATCCCGACCGGGACGTACGGGTCTGCCGCGACTCCGCGTGCTGGAAACAGCCGGTCACTCGGCCGTCTCTGCGGCTTGGTCGGGTCATGTAACATTACCCTCTGTTTACATGCGATAGACTTTGGAATCTTCGTGCGATGGAAGAAAAAAGAGGATGCTATAGAGCCTTTTGCCTCCTTCGCGACCGCTGTCTACTACACATATTCCCGATTGACGTTTTGTTCATTTTTTTTTTATTTGTGACCGATGAATGCCCTGCTCTGTGTATGATGGTATCAATTATTTTTTTTTCCTGTGAGACTATAATGAAAAAAGATCTCCTCTCATGACGCCATGCGCGCCGAAAGTGACCCCTAGGTGTGTCTGTGCTTTTTCCCGTTGCAGTAAATTGATGCGTTGGCCGAGTCTGGCGTTTCAGGATGACCAGGATCACGTGTGCCGATGGGTTGGCGGTCGGGCAACCTTCATTCAAGGTTCCCTGATTTTCCCGCCGTTGCTGGCCGAGACAGAAGGGTGGGTGAGCACTGAGCAGAGAACATGAATCCATCAATCATCGATGGCCGCTGGGACAAGTCTCGACTGCAACGGCAATCTGGCGGATGATCCTTGCATCGTTGGAGAAGCATTTCGGCCACATGATTGGGCCAGTTGTCCTGCTACCGCCATGGCCAACTTGGTGCTTAGTTGGTGTGCACTTCCTCAGACAAACACTCAATCTTTGCACATTTGCACATTCAAGTGCAGGCAAGCCATGGATGCGAGTGCTGCCTTCCCCCGTTCGGATACTTCGGGCGGCCCTGAAACCGTGGGATTCTCATCTGGTCGAGATGTGAGATGATCTGGGGACTGATATACAGTACAGTACGGAATACGGTATGTACCACTGATCTGAACCCAGGGATGACCGCGAATGACGCGGATCGGAAGATGTGCCCGGGCACGATGGCGTGGCAGTAAGCACGACCGGACGTGTCGAAGCTGCTGAGAGTTCATCCGTACTGTACGTCGGGAGTATCAGGCTTCTTTCTCCCCCTCCTCTCTCTGCAGCACTTCAGCCACAGCGTCCCCTTTGCCCCTCCCCACTTGAGTTTCTTCGCTGACAATCGCTAACTTATCGATAACCCCCCCCCCCCTCCCGGTTCACAATCGATAGGGATGTATTCTTGGTTCAGGTCCTTCCGCCCTGCTTTGTTATCGCATTGATATGTCCGCACGTTGTCTGCCCTTAATGCGATGGAAAAGGGAACAACGGGTTCTTGAGATGCACTCCATAACGCAACAGCTTCGCGCACTCCCTGGGGCTTTCCCCCCACCATCGGTTTCGACCGGCAATCTAAAGAGAAAGGACATCTTGCAAGCTCCCATCGACTCCCCTCTCCAAAGATAGTCGGTTTTAGCCCATCGCACATGACCCCGGGGTTGGCCCACCACGATTGGTCCAGCCACCCCCCTCCCCTCCATTGTTTAAATACGGATTCCGAACCCCCCCCCCTCCGACCAGCGAGACATGCGAGGGGCGCGTATCATCTACTTGTACCTGGAAAAGAAACAGGTTACTTTACTTACTTGCCTCGAAAACCCCGTGTGTGAATCGCATTGATACTACTATACTTCCATCGCAATCTTATACTGCACCTACTTCGAAGGCCCGGAATACTTGCTTGCCCTCCACACATCCACCCCATCTTATCTATCTATATAGTCTATTCAGATCGTGTATTGACTTGACTATCTTATCTGCCCTCCACTAACCGCATCCCTCCATAGCTCCTCTCCCTGTCTCACACAGGTGGCACCCTCTCTTGCGGTGCCTGTGTCTGTGGCTCTGTGTCTATAGTGGTGGTTCATGCAAGCACCTCTCACAGTTGCTTTTGCTGGTGTATTGCGGAGAACCCGCTGTGACTTGTCGCATCCCATAACCATTTCTAACACTGACTGACTGGTTGGCCTATTTACACACACGCGCACACACTTACCGTCTATCCTCTATAATCTGTACTTGATCCTCTGTGAGGTCTTGCGCGCGTGCGATCGCTCACCCGTCTTCCCTGGCGATTCCAGTGAATCCATCAGGCCGCCCTAGTGGTCCTCAGGCACCCAGGCTAATTACTTACATTCACTCGCGGTCCTCGTTTCTAACTCTCTGATCGCATTCCATTCCCTGGCCTCACCTTCATCTCATTTTATAAACTCTGGGTAGACTTCTCCTCTCTCCCCTCTCTTCCTCCCACTCACCCTCTCACCTCCTCACCTCCTCACCTCGCTCTCACATTTCATGCCTCCCCCCGCCTTCCCCATCCATCCGCGCCTAGAACACAGCTCAGATCGTATCTAAGCGCGCTTGCGACTAACCATCTGATCAAGTCTTCTTGACCGTCTCCACCATTCGCGCAGTATCCTCGTCCGCGCAGTGCGAGGTGTCGTCCAGATCGTTGGCGCGATCAAGAGGATCCTTGGCGCTGGTGGCTATTCGTTGTGAAACACCGTCCCAGATGTTAGACGAACTCGATAACAACTTCGACGACCATCCGTCCTTGGATGCGTCGCTCGAGGACTTTGAAAGCAGCAGTAATACGCAGCGTTCGCCTCTCTTTAGTCTTCCATCGCAGCATTCCGGATTCCGCGAGGAGGAATCGGACCCAGACGATGAAGACCCCAATCCCAACACGGAGCGCTGGTCACCACCCGGCTTTCGCAGACACGATTACAATCCAGGAAGTGGTTGGTACCGCCACGAAGCGTATTCTCGCAGTCCTGAGAAAGAGCGCCCCGTCCTCAAGCCGACAGTGAGGGTGAGCCCGTCGCAATCGCGAGAGGGCAGCCCACAGTACGAGGATGCGGTCGAGGCCCCCGTGACCAAGGATCGCAAGCAGTCCTCAGCTATGACTGAGACCACTGCATGCGCACCAACGGCCATGTCGCCACAGGGCCCCGAGAGGACCCAAACACGTTCACCAAGCAGAGCTCCGGCTGGCGGGCAAGCTGGCCAGGACACCGAGTTGGAATTTGCACCCGAGCAGGATCTTAGTAATTGTAGGTATCACTTCAGAGCACAACTCTATTCAGCGAGCTGGTTTGGCTTACTGACCTGTGACTATTTTTGCATGAAGATATCCGATTCGCAGTACGCGCCGAAGTTCAGCATCGTGAACCGTTGGCGGGCATGTTCAGGTACCTGCGTGAGAAGTTGGATAAAATCACCAGCACTCGGACCAATACCCTCGTCTCCATAGTTGTCGCCCTTTTGTCCATAGGATTGATGCGCACATTGTTTCTCCCGAACTATCCTCAGCCAATCCCTGACTTGGTCAAGCTGTCCGGGTTTGCGCGCTCCTTTGAGCCCCTGATCTATTATTCGGAACATGGCGCGCAGCAGATCGAGGCACTGCAGGAAACCGGTGTGGCGGTCTGGGACCTGAGCGAATCTGTTCGTGGCACCAACATGACCAGCGCGCCTATCATCGTGCGCCAGCTGGATGAGCTGTCCGAATCCCTCAAGTCACTGTCATTGGAGCTGACTCGCTTCTTCGCCAACGTCGATGCCGACTTTGACTCGATCCTGATCGTCATGGATTGGGCCAAACGCGAACTGGAAGCGATCAATGCCCAACCGCCGAGCTCGTTGCCCACGCTCATGTTCGATAATCTGCATGAAACCCTTGCACGACTGGGTACCATGGAACGGCCGGTTGACGCCCATGATGCTCCTCCGGGCAGTGAGCTGGCGACTACACCCACCACATTCGGTCAAGTCGTGACAGCGGTCCTGGGACAGACTTCAGCGCAACGCACGCGCGCAACGCTCACCCGTACTTTTACTGAATTCTTAGGTGTGCTTGAAGAATGTATCAACACCGAGCTGCACCATTCCACCGCGCTCTTTGGGCTGTTTGAGTCTATCGATCGCCAGTTCCTGAATCTGCAGCGGACCGTCGTTCGTGAGTCCGATGCGCAAGAACGGGAGGAGGGCGAGATGCTGAGTTCCCTGTGGACCCGCGTTCTCGGACCGGATGCCTCCATCGTTCGCAAGTATGAAAAGAATAAGCGGCTTCTTGCCAGCGTCCGTAGTCGGACTGTCACTAACAAGCACCTCCTGATGGACCATCGCGGACGCCTCCTCACGCTGAAGGTAAACTTGGAAACCCTGCGTCGCAAGTTGGTTAGTCCGTTGGTCCGGCGCAACGATTCGGTTCGGTTCGCGGGTGGTGTTGAGGCTAGCAATAGTCACAGCCATGGACGCATGCTCGGGCCGATCGGAGCCGTGATCGAGGGCCAGATCCGGGGCATCGACGGCAGCTACGAATACCTTCGAGGCGTTCGCGACAAACAGAAAGCTCGATTCATGGAGTTTGTCTTCGGCGCTGGGCGACGAATCCCGACCAATGCGATGCTAGCAGATGGATCCGAGGGCGATGAGGGCGACACGCAGGCCATTGACGAGGGTGGTGATTAAGTTGACAGACAGGTTCGATCAAGACTTGTGCTTGACTGCGTAGCATGGCCAGGCGTTTTCAGCTGTCATCATCTCGTCACTGCGTGTTCTTTCCCTCATCGTCATCGTCATCGTCATCTCTGTCTCCATCCGGCGCATCTATCGGAATACACGGCGTTGCATCTGGTTCCTGCCGGTTAGCATTGTCTGTCTTGCTCTGCACATGGTGGGGCGTTTACATTTACAGGATCGGTCATCATCGGGTTGTGGTCATGGTCATGGTCATGGTTCTTAGTATCTTCTTTCTCTGGGTACATGGTTGAGTCTCACGACATCACGGTTCTGCTTTTTTTCAGTCTATGGAGTGTACTGACCCGTTGGCATCCATAGATCGGGTTTCTTACTGGCTGGCGTTCTATTCAAGTTGTCATCTCTCGATTTTCGTTTTCCTTTTCTTCTCTTCATGTCTCCGCTCGTCTCCGAGTGGCTTTCTTTGATCTTGATTGTTTGTTGGGTCGATGATCGATGATCGATTGATCGGGACGAATCCAAGGGCGACTGAGGCAATGAAGGGGGTGGGGGAAAAGGAAAAACGTCACTTTCTCAAGAGATAGACAAACGGGGGAAATGGGTGCTATCATTTCAACTTTATGGATTTTCGATTCATTTCCAACCAGTCCTCCGGTCAGGATTTTCTTTTTCGATGCAGATCACATTGAAATGGATGGGTGGGTTTGTTGTGTTTTGGTTGGGTATAGGTAGGATAGGAGGTCCGTTGTTGTTATGCAGTGGGTTTGACTACCTGGGTACCTACCTTACCTTGACTTTCTGTCTGGTTGGTGGTATGTAGGGCGAATGGGAAGCTGGGGCTAGGTGGTGGTGGTGGTGGAGGTGGTTGTTATGCTGGGCGTGCCTCGTTTTTCTTTTCTTTTCTTTTCGTGTTTGTGATCTAGTTTTTTTTTTTTTTTGCTTCTTTCCCTTACAACTCTCCCATCATCCAGGCGTGCACTCTCCTTTTCTCGACTTCTTTCGCTGTGAATACATAGGGATGTGTCAATGCATTCATTGATTGACTTGACTTGAGGTCCAGCTGCTTGCTTGCTTGCTTGCTCATAGACCTCTTCTTGGTTCTCGGTACATAATGCATACATGCTGGTTAGCTAGCAGGGTGCATCTCGGTATGGGTATGGGTGTGGGGATGGGTGTGAGTATGGGTATCAGTGGCGTGCAGTGCTTGTGCTGTGCTTGACTCTCTAGAGCGAGAGCTCGGCGTCTGTGTCTATCGGCTCTAAGCTTTTGGCGCACGAGCTGAGCTGAGCTGAGCTGAGCCTTCCGTCACGCGTTCTATATCTCCGTCGACATGAACTTATAGCCAATATATCCAATACCACTCACAGTCTAGAGATTCTTTCCCTCGTATGAAGATACTTGTGATACGATATCGCTTACTTACCTACTTACCTACCTACCTACCTACCTACCTACCAACCTACCAACCTGATACTCCGACAGCACTAGCACCAGCTCTAAGCCCAGGGCGCTAGCGATCGGCGCTAAACGACCAGGCCATAGCATCAGTACCGTACTTCCCTTCATCATCAGGGTTCAACAGAGCTACGAGCCCCCCCCCCCACCCCATCTACGCTGCGGGGTGGTTATAGCGTACAAAAATGCTTATGTGTATGCTTATGCTGAAATGTTGAAGAATCAACCAAGCCAAAGTAAGTTGATCAGGATACCTGGTAGTAACTACTCCGTACCTACCAATCAGCACATCATTGCCAGGACTCACTCACGCTCTCCCTCTCTACTAGGCATAGACAGGTGGCGCGTTATCCCCGAGTGTATCAGACCCTACCTGATCTACAGGTATCCCACGATCTCTCTCTCTCTCTCTCTCTCTCTCTCTCTCTCTCTCGCCCATCAGGTCTCGGCCTCAGGCTGGCTCTCCTACCTGAGGCTTGCAATCGGTATTCTTTAGCCTCCACTGGCATGGTGGATTTCCTCTAGCGTCGTAGTATCCTCTGCTCTCAAACAGCATTGGACTAGTTACTATATAGAACGAAGCCACTATATATCCACTGGGTCCTGACTACAACCCCCTCTGGAGATCTAATCAAATAACACCACGGCGCTCTGCTTGAAGACCTCTGGTCCCAGCACCGCCGCCAGCTCGGCGACAATCCCCTTCACCGACTGGGGGTTGTCCATCGGCATTCTCTCCCAACCGACAAGGTCCTAGCATCATACCTTTATTAGTATCGCTTCAACCAAGTGACAATGTACGTAGTACGTGGTTCTCAAATAATTAAAGGGGGAGGACGTACAATCATATGTACGAAGGACCCATGCACAAGAAGCAGCCAGTGGTCCAGGTCTAGCGCCTTCACTTCGTCCAGAGTCAACACGCCAGGCATGTGCAGGTCAAAGAGTGACATGTCCTCGTCGTTGATCTCCGCATCAGCGCTGTCAGACTCAGACATCTTCTCGGCAGTAGTGGTGGTGGTTGCTGCCTGGCGGTCTCGGGAAAGGGAGACGTAGGGTCGCGTGTCGAGTTTCTGGGCGAGTTCGCCGTCGAGGGGGTCCCAGGCGTAGGATTCGGGGTCTGTCAGGATCAGTATCATGGAAGATGAGTGGAAGGGGCCGAAAGAGAGCCCTTACCGAGGATGTACTGGGGTTTGAAGGTTCCCTTGTAGCGCATTTTCTGACAGGTATGGATATAGTATCCTTGCCGGAATATTAGCAACAGCTCGCGATCAGAATCGATGGACTTACCCATGTAGTAGTACGGGTACTGAGCCTCCACCGCAAGAGCGATCTCCCGCATCGCGCTCAACTTGCCGAATTCCCATTGTTCGTAATCTGGGTCATAACTGATTGAGGTCAGCTTTGAGTTGAATCGGCTAGGCAAAAAGGAAGCAGTACAAGATATATACAGAGCTCACACCATTAGGCATCAGATCTAATACAGCCACGGCGATGAGCTTGCCATCGAGACGGTAGCACTGATGCCACGACCCGAGCTTCTTCTCGTCCGACTTCTTCGGATCGGCGGGCGAGCGCGTCAGACCCGAGCAAAGGAAGCGCTTGAAGTCCTTGGTCTGCCACTTCGAAACGTCTTCCTTGTGGACTGTAGTCTGATACTTGCGAAAGAGGTCGAATCTGCGGGTGGATAGGTCAGAAATTGGATTTGAAACCGGTATCAGTGACGGACTTGGCCTGAGAGAGGGAGTCGCCCTCTAGATTAACCTCGAATCGATGCGCGGGCTCGAGGTACTTCTTCGTCTTCGGATCAATGGGCCGTTTCACATTGCTATATTCGGCTTCGTGGACGGCTCCCAGGAGGTCGAAGTGGGACTTGCGGCTCTTCTTTTCCCTACAATGCGGACATTCAGCGGCCCGTCTTGGATCTATCCCAGATTGGATCGACTTACTCCCGTGTCTTGGGACAGAGATACGCGGCTCGACGGATGTATTCAGGACCGAGAACAAACTTGTTCCAGCGGTTCACGGCCTTGCGTTGATCCTTCCGAGGTTTGAAGTCCACTGCCTCTAGTCTGCCATGATGGTTTAATCTCGTGAAACATAGGCAGGGGAAAAGAGCCGATCACCGACCTCATCGTATAGTGAGGGCAGCATGACCGCTGCAGGTTCTGCTTGTAGTACAGCGTACCCGATCTAGGCCTGGGTTAGTCCCCATGTTGATCGTACTTTCCATGCACCAAATGAACCACACAATACCTTCTCCAGCCCCGGTTGACAAGGGCCTCATAATGGGCCGGTCGCACAGAGACCGAGCTAGTGTAGTAGGAGGCAGCTGCAGTAGACGCGCGTTAGTCCTGGCATGGCATGGCATGAAACCGTCGTCGACATGCCTGTGATGGGCATCTCTGGTGGGGTAGCGTGGAGAGACTCACAGCCATCATCAGATTTACAGTAGCCACAGGAGTTGCGTTGGTAGCCTGAAGGTCGAAGTCAGCGGCAAGAGGCAGCCAGTGGGGGCGGTCTACATGGCGACAATCGAAGACGATAAATAACAGAGAATATGATTCAAAGATGTTTTCACTGGAGGCAACGGGACCAGGAGACGAAGTTCGGCCAAAGTGGTTGGTAGTGGTGTTGTTTAGGTGGTACTATGGAGAAGCAAAGGCCGTATAGATCGAGATGAGGGGCAGCCCATGCCATGCCGGCGCATGAGGGGCACCGATTGGGGGAAAGAAAAAGGAACCAACTGGGGCGGATACCGATTGCACGGGGCTGAAGACGCTATGATGACTGGTTGCTTACCTAGAGGTCGGAAGAGCGACAGGTTTCTTGCCTGCTCGGCGTCGACAATCGAGACCATGGCTTTTTTTTATGGTTGTTGCTGGTGATGGTAATGGTGGGTTGGTGTTGGTGTGTATGTCAAGCACCAGGCAGAGGTCGCACTCTGAGAGACGAGGCAGGCAACTGCAGTATGAGTCGGAAGAGGGGGAAGACCCGGATAGAATCACTAGAATGTCTTCTGTCGATGACGATGATGACAAACTAGAGTGAGTATCCTGGTGGCTGCGATGTGGTGGCCTGAGGGGTCCAGGATTGTTCTGATCTTGGAGGATGGAAATGGAGAGAAGATGATGCGGGACGGAATGGTTGAAGCTGGCCAATTCGGCAAGCCCAGCCATTCAACTACTAAGTATACGTACAGTAACTGCTACTACCAACACAACCCAGCTCAACTCAACTCATCCCATCATCCCATTCACGTCTACAGTGTTAGTGACCCGTTGGCCAACCAAACCCAGCGTCGTGATGCTTCTAGAAAAGAGCAACCCAGCTGGTCTGCATGGAGGGATCCGAACCCATGTCGGAACCTCCTGTAAGGACCGACTGATCATCCCAGCAAGCTAAAAGCAAGTACTGTACGCCTACTGCACTCGAGGCCGCGATCTACTCTCTTACCTTGTACTTTTGTCTCTGTTCTGTTGGTATGCCCTGCTGGTTGTTGCCACTGACGAAGGAGGTGCAAGTAAGCCGGGAGATGATGATGCTTGCTACACGGTCAACACAGCCCACTTCTAGCATTTCCATTCAAGTACGTACTCAGCACATAGAACCACTGGTACTACAGAGTTCTGTATCTCCTGATAATATCAATGGTTTTGCACCGGAAGGAGGTCGAACCCGGCCGCTGGCAGCTGGCGATGCATTCAAATACGGGTGGGTATTGTTAGTCGTCGTATGAGCATCTCCCTTACCGTACGGTAATTTGTCGATGGAAATGGAAGTTGGCCAAGTGCCCTTCCCCCTTCTTCATGGACGGTAGAGTAAAGGTGGCTTCGGAAGGGAAGCTGGAAGCGAATGGAATGTACATATGTACGGAGTACTGTGCTGTAGTACAATGAGTGCTGTCCTTCGAATTGATCCTGATGTGATGCCGTTTGGAAATCAAGGTACAGTACGCGCATCCCCAGATCATGGAATCACGTGCAGGTCACTTCCGCTTGCCCCCCCCAAACGTTCAAGCGTCATCGGCATCAACGACAGGATCTCAACTGCTCAAGGGATCCGCATCTTTCCCACAGATCGCTGCTGCGTTGTTGCCTCCAGATCCAATCGCCACCGTGTATGACTTCTGCAGCCGCTTCTCCCCATGATCGATGTGCAGGACTGCCTCACGTAGTGGCCATTTCACCGCATTCCACATTGTCCGAGCAACAAGACGCTTGGATCGACTCCCATGGTTCATACATGGTTTGGGTGCAGCGGACAGGTACGGTACATCACTTGTCCACTTCTTTAGGGCATGCTCGCGAGTCCTTCCTCCCGTTTACAGCACCAGCACCAGCACCAACCCTCTCTTTCTCTCTTTGATGTAGAGTTTAGATGGTTATCATCATCATTCATAGCTAATAATCCAAGACCACGAAAGCGATAATAAAAACCATTGAAAGTACAGTTTAAAAAAACCCCCCTCCATGCAACCAATGCAGATGGAAGTTGTAACCGGCCGAGTCAGTGCTCTCGACTGCCCCGCATCCTCCCCTCGAGCAACTCTTTTTCCTTTAATCCTTTTGTTCGATTTCAATTTGCTGGAACTGCCAGTGACACCTCCCAATAAGCCAGCCAGGATCGAGGGAACCTAATGTACCATGCAGGGTGTATGCTGCTGCGTCTCATGGTATCCAATCTAAAGCTTGTATGCAGGAGCGTGAAAGCAATAGTCGAGGACAAAGAGAAGAAAGAAAAAACAAAAAAAAAAAAAAGCGCAGACAGACAATCACCGCTCATTGAACTTCCTTCGCTCAAATTGTTAAAGGACACACAGCAGCTTACAAGCTAAGCTCAATTGTAAATGGCAAAAACGTATCCGTAGCAGGTACCGTATCCATTGACGCGACGATCATTGGATCGATTCCAAAAACCGTTGAAGTGTTATTGCTGCAGGGTTAGCAGCGTTACTTATAGCATAGCCTATGGGGGAGGCCAGGTCGCCCGTGCACGTTGATGGAAGGGTTATCACTTGAAGGAAATCCGAAGGGGAACACGTTCCTTTTTTCCGATGGGGGTTTATTACATTTACGACAAATCGGTAGACATGGATGTACTTGAAAGCGAAACAGTCTCTGGTCCGTTCAACGGAGGGGCCCGAGGTGGGAAGCAAAGTAAGGTGGACCGAAATTCGAATTTTTTTTTTCCCTGGGAGCTCGGAAGCCCATCTGAAAGTCTGCCCTCACCTCACCGTGATCGGGGATCTGTCGTATCTCCATCCATCCATCCTCATACTATTTTGGGCAACCCACGAGGGAAAAGACTGGACGATAGGCGAGACAGGTGCCGAAATGACGGGACTCACTTTTAGACCATACACGGAGCATGACGCACAATGAGCCACCGGGAAAACTACTGATGTGCGGGCATGAGATCATCCAAATTTAAACTATGGAAATTGGTCGCCTGCGGTGTCTCTTCTTCAGAAGTCGTCAACTTAATTTCTGCCAAATGCCAATAAATAGAATAAATTGGCACTGGCCTGCGGTTTCGAAGTCGATGTCGGACCTTCCCTGAGGGGGGCCCTGACGGGCAAAATCTGATACAACAATTACAGTGCCAAATGAGCGAGGAAGGTTTCTAGTCTAGTAAATCCTCCCCATTATTCATCCGACCACAACATAACTCTATGTGAGAAGGGAAAGAAGCGGGTATCCGATCTATTAATAATGAATCAGTGTACGACGGCGCGCGTGTGTTCGCGTCTGGAATTTCATGGTTCGTCTTCGGGTCCCTTGGGTTACCAGGTTGCTGTGGAACCCTGAGAAGGAGTCTCGGAGTCGCTCAGGACTAGGAATAATCATCCATGATACGAAGTAGATTGTTTAACTCAGGAAGATCACTAGTTTGGCAACCGTGGAAGCCAAGTCTTACTTTAGCGCAGACGTAGAACTTCGAATAGTAGGTTCATGATACACAAAGACGAACTAGGTCTAATTGCGGTCAGGGTCGCAAAGACCGATCCCCAACCATAATCACTCACCCTCATAATAAGGTAGGTCTTGCGCAGTGGGCTGGAAAGGAGAGCCAACAATGCCCCCCCATTCTTGACTTCAAACCATACCCCACAAGGCTTTCATGCATAATGGCAGTATCAATAGACCCTCTACAAATACCAGAAAGAAAAAGAAAGAAAAGGCCAGAAATCAGAACCAATCTCAAGTCCCAGCCCATATACATGAGACATGGAGAGGAAAGGGGCGTACTGTACTGTACATGACATATGGACCTGGGACCTAGCCACAGTCAAACAAAACCCCGAACGAGGGCTCGGATATGGTGGAGGCAACATCGACAGGCTACCTACGAGTTAACTACTAGTTACGAGTAACTAGACTGCTGTAGTGTAGTTAGGCTTGTCGCGATTCAACGAACCGTACCTGGGCCATCCAGACCGACAACCGGACCAGAACCATCCGTCACGTTTTAGTGATACCAGAAATACGGTATTCACCGCACCTTTGTGCTTCGGTCGCCTGTAATCAATCGGTACCGCCCACCCAGCGCGCCAGAGTCCGCTCCGGGGCGAAGACAATCACCGGTTTTACCGGTCTTTCCACAATAACAATTAAGGTAATGAATGTCTTTCCAGTGCCTGCCCGGGGTGCGCCGCCCACAGTTCTTCCCCCCCAAGTTGGCTGACTGTAAGTTACTGTCTTTGGTCTGTCTGTCTCTCTCTGTTGCCTCCCCTCCCCTCTGTCCACCCCCATCTCGATCCTAACCCCAAAGCAAGCCCAACCAC
>NW_020291696.1:116776-210704 GCF_003184785.1 Aspergillus japonicus CBS 114.51
CCCCCCTCTGCCTCCGTTCGCTCCGTTCCCTCCGTCCACTTTCCCTCCTAAATCCGCCTTTCCTTATTTCTTCGCTGTCCTTCCGATTATGATGTGCTTTTGTCTTCACTCATCCTCTTCGACGTTCCCGTCCGTTGCGGGAGTGAACGGGGATACCTGATTTTCCTGATTCTCTCTTCTAAGCTCTTTTTTCTTTCTTCTTTGCTCTCGCAAGAAAAAAAAAATCCCGCCTTTCCCTTCGACCCGCTTCGCTTGTTCCGCTTCTTCGCGTTAAGGAAAAGAAACTCGACCGAGAGGTTGTTCGCCAGCTCTCGTACACCAGGCTGGACCTCTCTTTTGCTACTTCCACTGTTCGAAGTATTTTGCGTCACTTCCAGCACTGACAGGTCGTCCCAAGTCAGTGTCATTGGTCGTTGTCTCTCTGCCCAGTCGCATCGAACCTCTTCCTTCTTTGACACGAGTGTCGCGTGAAGCCCAGGAACGACCTACTACAGTCGCCCACGCTCTCTCTCCACTATATAGACTTCTTGTGTGGAGTGGTCTTAAAGTGCCTCATCTTTCTTTCCATTCTATAGTTACAGTTGGTCCATCATGACGGAACAACCTCGCTCAATGGAGTCCCGCGTGGGACGCAAAAACCAACGTGAGTAATCTACCCTGGAGGCACGTTGACCCTTTTACAATTTACTTCTTGATACTCTTTCTTCTACCCTATGAATATCTCTCCCCGCGATTTTGCCACCTATGGTTTTGCGCAACCCTGCTAATGGTGTCTGTGCTTCTAGGGTACGGTCCGAAAGGCGAACGGCTAGTGGCCGGTGTCGTGCCGTTGTCTGCGGACAAGACTTTGGTCTTGATGATCCAGTCCGCAGGGCGCGGCGGCTGGGTCCTTCCCAAAGGCGGCTGGGAGACGGACGAGAACAGCCCTCAACAAGCCGCCTGCAGAGAGGCCTGGGAAGAGGCCGGAGTAATATGCACGGTGCATAAGGACTTGGGGCAAATACCCGACATGCGCCCTTCGACTTTATTGTCAACCACAGCACCCAAGGCGTCCTACCAGTTCTTCGAGGTGACCGTGGATCGCGAAGAGGAGCAGTGGCCCGAGATGCACAAGCGAAAACGGCAATGGGTTACTTATAAGCAGGCTGCTGATGCTCTGGCCAGCAGACCCGAGCTTTTGGAAGCGCTCAATCGCAGCTCCATGCGGCGGTAGCGATGGCTTTTCGTTTTCCGCAAAGAAGCTTCAAGCTTCCATGACGACCTGAAATGATCTAGCCAAGGAAAAGCTGTTTTTTTTTTTACTTGCATTGACTGGCTTGAACTCCCTACCCCCGGTTGGCTGTAATGCTTTTGGGTCTTTATAATCTCTTCTTTTCTTTCCCTTTTTTTTTCCCCTCTGGACTCGATCGGATGACAGCTGGGGGCTTCTGCGCATGACTTGCGAACATGATCTTCTGAGATGCGCGAATATGGCCTATCCAGTCCATTCGATCCGTCCTTGCTATTTTTTCACACCCTTATAGAATTCACGAGCAAGCGGCAGTATAGATTGTTAGAGGAGTACGGCCGTGTTGCTGACGGATGGGGCAAAAAGTTACTGTCATCGAGACATGGTCTGGGATGGGATCCTTTGCTTGGAGTTGGCTTTCTCTTTTGGATACCAATATCATCTTGCTCGTGGTTGAGACCTGTGCGCTCAGGGCACTTCACATCTATAAAGTCCGCCCAGCATGGGCTCACATACAATAATAGCTGTTTGATTTTTCATCTGAGTGTGTATCTATAGAAGCCTTCGGAAATAACTAATGATGCAAGGTGGTGTTGCATGGAGGTCACTACAACCTCGGAATTGACTCAGATGCATTGAAAACTGTCTTGACAGTTGTTTAATAAAGCGAGACTCAGCGAAGCAACCTCATACATGAATACTAGACATATAATTAGTGTAATGAGTCAAGTATCTCATAGCTGGATAAACAGCGTGCCTTCACGTGTCATCCTATCATCAGGCTCAGCTGCAGGGGGAGATTACCCGATCGGGTCAAGCGCATCTCAGCTTCCGCCTTTCAGTTCTCCAAGTCTCTCTCGAACTGATTGCCTCATCGCGGCCATCTCCAGTTCAACTTCCTCCCCACTGAACCATAACTCTTCCGGTGTGTGTGGCCATCACTCTGGGCCTCATCGCCAGCAGACATACAATCATCATCATGGACTACGAAATGGACATCGAGCCCACCGGGCCCCAAGTGACCGTCCGCGAGGTGAGCAACCTGCAGTCGCCATCCATCAACACCATTCTCACCGCACATCACAAAGCAACACCACCACAATCTGCTCCCCCCCAAGAAGCTCACCTACCACCATCCCCCACAATGACTGACCATCATACCACAGGCCGAGCCCTACCGCGTGGACTTCAAGCTCAGCTCCGTCGACCTAGCCTTCGCCAACTCGATCCGCCGCACCATGCTCGCCGAGATCCCGACCATGGCGATCGACCTGGTGGAAGTCGAGAAGAACACCTCGGTGCTGCCGGACGAGTTTCTGGCCCACCGCCTGGGGCTGATCCCGCTCAACTCCAAGAACTGCGACCAGGACGTCGAGTACACGCGCGACTGCGAATGCGATGACCGCTGCTCCCGCTGCAGCGTGACGCTGACCCTGCACGCGCGCTGCACGAGCGACGAGATCATGCGCGTTTACGCGCGGGACCTGGCCGTCAGCGGCGAGCGGGCCAACGAGTGGGTGGGCAACCCGGTGATCACGGACCCCGAGGGCAAAGGGCCCCTGATCTGTAAACTGCGGCGGGGCCAGGAGCTGAAGATGACCTGCATCGCGAAGAAGGGGATCGCCAAGGAGCATGCCAAGTGGGCGCCGACGGCCGCGGTGGGCTTCGAGTACGACCCGCACAACAACCTGCGCCATGTGGATTACTGGTATGAGGAGGATGCGGCGAAGGAGTGGTATGTTTCCCTTCCCTTGTCTGGAGGATTATTCTTGAAGGAGGACGATAGGAAAGAAGATCTCTGAAAAGAAGATCTCGGCTAATTATTCTACTTTGCCGTTTTGTCGGACAGGCCTATTTCGCAGAACTCGGCATGGGAACACGCCAACCCTCCCGATCAGCCTTTTGACTACGACGCGCAGCCGAACAACTTTTACATCGACGTCGAGAGTATCGGCATGATTGACCCGGATATGATCATTCAGCAGAGTATCATTGTGCTGCAGCGCAAGTTGGCCTCGGTCATCTCGTCGCTGTCTGGCTCGGGTGATGGCGGTGCGGATCGTGGCGGCATGATGGGTGGTGAGGACGATGATATGATGCGCAGCCCGGATGCCTACGAGCCGCCGGAGGGTATTGATGGCGGGTTCACGGCCTATGCCAGTGGCGGTGCCAGTGCGTGGGGAGCCAGTGCTGCCACGCCGTACGGTGTCACGCCTTATGGCGGTGGCTATGGGTTTTAGGTGGAATGGAGATGATGTGAGATGTGAGGGCTGGATTGCTCTGCTGTCCGTTGAGCCGACTTTCCCTGGGAATAGCTGCGTCTACCCGGCAGGGTTGTCTTTGGTCACCGAGACTTCGACAGCCTGTTAGCCCAACCAATTCATCGTCATCCCTACCTCCTCTCCGAAGGCGAATCAAACCAACCACCAACATCATATTCTCGCCAACCTTTTCTGATACTATTTCCAGCATGCGGACGGAGTTTATCACGGGTATTTCTGCTCACCTCGGGGAATTGAAATTTTCTTTTGTCTTCTTCTTATTTTCTCTTTCATATTCCATGGTAACAAAAGAAGTTCTTCCATGGTCAGGGCGTGCAACGGGGGTGTTTTGTTGCTTTGGTTTCTTCTCATGTCTTGTCTCTGATTTTTCTTAAACACATATTTACATAAGAACACCACACCACATCACATACAAATCCAAATGAACAGATATCCAACCAATTACTGGGTTCGCTATGAGCCGTAGCGTTTGTATCTGCCTTGTGCGGGGCTCAGGTTAGTGTAATGATCTGCAAGAGCATAGTAGATGACTATAGACGGAAAGCATTGATAAGAAGATGATATTAACACCATTCTGTGTGAATTAGGTGAACGATAAAAAACAAGAGATGGAAATACCAAAAAGTGTCGCAACCCCAATGCAAATAGTATATACAATGCGTACTGTACGCCATGATGCCCATTCCCGTAGAAAACAATACCAACTGTGTTCAACGCCAGAACCATCCCGAACACCATTCATGACGAGCAAGCAATATATCCAAGCACCTCTTTCTCTCTTCACAACCAAAAAATGAATCCCAAAAGGTCCCAAAAAAAATCACATCAACTCGACCGGGGGCCGCGCCGTCTTCGGCGGCATGCGCTTGACGGACATGCCCTCCTCCTCGACGGGACTAGAGCACATCTCGACATCCTCATCCCCGTCGACATCAACATCATCCACCAACAACCCTCCCATCTCGCTCATATCCTCGACCATCACAGCCGGCAAACCGGGACTACCCCCGTGATCTTCCGGGTGGTAGATCAGGGTACTGCTGCGGCTGCGGCGATTGGTGGTCGTGGCGGGCCAGCTCCCCGTGCGCGGCAGCTTCTCCGAGACCGCCGAGACCGGAGTTTCCGGCGCCGTCGTTGTTGTTGCTGCTGTTGTTGCTTCCCCGACGGCCGACAGCTCCGTGTTGAGTTTGGCCAGCGCGTGGGCCAGGTCGCTGGCGTGGACTTCCTTGTTGGGGGGGTCTTCCTGGCGCAGGACCCAGCCGTGGGGCGGGGAGGGCGGGGGGCTGATGAAGAAGAGCTTGTCGACCTGCGGGGCGGCGAGGAGTTTGGGGCGGGCGTCGTGGCCCGTTTGCAGCGGGGTGGGCTCGCCGAAGTAGACCTTCGGGTGGACGGTTCTGGCCGAGTGGGTGGCTGTGTGGGCTTTCAGGGGGTTTGTCTGCTCGGTGGATGAGAGGAGTTTGCGGATGGAGAGGGCGTCGCTGTCGGTGTGGAAGGAGCAGAGCAGGCGGCGCAGCGAGGGCAGTGGGGAGAAGGAGTTGAGCGGGGCGAGGTTGTTCAGAGTGGTGCGGAGGGCGGTTAGGGAGGGGGGATCGAAGAGGTGGAGGTCGTTTAGATCAGTGATGATCAGTGTGTTGGTTGGGGTTGTTGGTTGGCTGAGGGCCGGGAGGTTGCTGAGGTCGAGGGAGAGGGTTGGTCGGGTTGTTTTGGTGGTTGTTGTTGTGGAGGTTGAAAGGGATGGGGAGGAGGTTAGGGACTGTGGGGGCGTTGTGTAGTTCATTTTGTTTGAATGTTTTTTTTTCTGGGTGTGGTTGTGGTTGTGGTTGTGGTTGAATGGGTTTGATTGAGGAGGAGAGCAGTGGTTGATATAGAGAGAGCTGAGGTTGTGGTTGATTGCCACTCGGGGAGATAAGAGAAGCGCTTAGTGGAAGTAGCAAGAGACGAGTACAGCAACTCGTAAGCAACCTTGTTCCCTCGTTCACCTCTGATTGGAGACTGCTTCAGAGAATTCTCGGTTGGTTGTGCCAGTCAGGATGGAGAGTCTGCATGCGTGCTGAACGCTTCTTTTATAGGATCAATTCAATCAATTGTTGCAATCGCTGGGGTTGTCCTCGTCCGCCTCCGTCGCTTTGCCGGGCGAGCGAGGCGCAGCAACACGCAAAGAACGGAGAACGGAGAGTGGAGATGCCCGCAACTTGCACTGCCTGCTTGGATTGCGACTCTCCTATTCTACTCTAGTCTACACTACGTGTGTACAACTCCAGTAACCTAAGTCACTGTCCTTGTCTCTTCTCGGAGACGGCCCTTCTGGATCTGGATCTGTTCCTGGCGATCGGCTCTGCATGCATTTTCAATACTCGCCACGGTCTCGCCGAACCCGTGTGGCTGAAGAGGAGACTTGCACCGCTTTTGGTTGCCACCTTCGATTCCTTCCTTCAGTTATCCATCAATAATTGTGATGACGATGTTGCATATGTGTTCTCCTTGCTGCAGATCATCCGAGCGGTCGTCGATTGAGCCGCTGTTGTTGGATTGGTTATCGGATGGATGGATCATCCTAGAGGTGAAGCCTGGACTGGATCCTGCAGCCAACCCCGAAGATCGGGCAGAGAACATATCACTGGATACTGATAAACTACGATAAGTCGGAGCAGTTTAATTGACTGTCACATGCTGTCGATTTGAGCTCTGCTATCGAATCTATACCGGGTTCTGCTCTACAGATACTACAATTCAATCTGAATGGGGACAGCGTTCCACGGGATGGTCGCCTTCTCCACATACTCCAGAACCAGCCAGCAGCCTGCCATCCGCAGCGGCTGATGCTCCGCCCCCGGGGACCACTCCACAAGCAGTCGATATATCACTAAAGTGTCCAAGTCCTCCAGGCAGGCAAGATTTCGAGCTTGGCTCCGAGGTAAAGTAGAGTGACCCCCGCTCTTGGGATTGTTCATGCATGTATGCTGCCGCATTCCAAGCCTCACCAGTCAAGTCACGCCTAATGTCACCATCAACAGAGCCTCTATACTTTAGGCCGTATCGAACTATAGTCTAACCAACCTTATCTACACTTTGAGACACTTCAGAATCATGTCCAACAGGGGGGCTGATGTGTGTGCTCAGAGAACTATGCGTCTACCTACGTCGCCTGCACAAGGCTTATACCTTTGGGTGCCTCTACTGACTTACTTCCATAAACGACGTCAGTTGCTCGAGTGACCTCAATCATTTGTCCTAGTACATACGTACAGTTTTGTTCCGCCTACAGTAACCGTGTTGGACTGATATCCTACATACACCCTCATGGCTTAGCTCGGAGCTCTGACCATCTTGTATTGCATCTGGCGCTCAGCCACTCCGCTCTTCCGAATGACGCACTCTCTCGACAGCCAACCTAGAATCCATTCTAGTCGATTCCACATCGCTCAAATAAGTGTACACACAATACACGTGTTATTCCCCATCGATTATGGCCGGTCTGGTCAAACGACTCGGTTCTCAGTGGCATAAACACGCCATCCGAGTCCCCGCATGCAGCATTATAGGCTGGCAAGGAACTTGGATCGATTTTCGAGGGCCCTCTGAGAGGGTTCACAGTCTGGTGCATAGATCTCGAAAACATGAGGCAGACCCGGGTACACATGCAATTCCAAGCTGATATTGGCAGCTGCGATCTTCGCCGCGAAGGCGATAGCTTCGTCACGAAAGATGTCCAGCTCGCCTACGTCGATGTACGTTGGCGGCAAGCCTTCCAGGTTGGTGGCTCGGGCAGGCGCAGCGTATGGCGAGACATTGTCCGTCCCGATATCTTGTCCCAACAGGGCAGTCCAGCCAGTGAGATTGTCCTCGTAAGTCCATGTAGCGAAAGGCTCCAGCGCAGGATTTGGGACAGTATTCTTATCATCTAACATCGGGCAAAACAGAGCCTGCTTCGCGAGAGGCGGGGATAAGCCCCGATCCCGGGCCAGCATAGCAATGCCCGCAACAAGGCACCCCCCGGCGCTCTCCCCCATGAGAGCAATGCGGCTGTTGTCTACCCGGAATTGGGTTGCCTGCCGATGGAGCCACGCCAGTCCAGCATAGCAATCCTCAAGTGGTGTTGGGTGCGGACACTCGGGTGCCAGCCGGTAATCCACCGAGAAGATCGGCATGTTGCTCTTCTCGACTTGCAGGGCGAGCTCCTTGTCGAACAGATCAACCGTGCCCTGAATCATACCCCCTCCATGCACGTGGAAGATCGCTGGGCCACGTCCCGGAGACGAGTTGTTCTTCTTATAGTAGCGTTTGACGGAAATGAGCCATCCGTCATAGGACCGGACTTGGTGAACCGTCCGTTCTACTCCCCGGGCATAGGGCAATGTCGCGAAGACGGAATCATACAGGGCAGTGATACCTATCCGGCGAGCGTGGATATCATGCACTGCGTGCTTTGGACTGGCGGCCAATATCTGCAGGAGAGGGTCGGCAGTCTCGGCAAATGCGGGATTCAATTCTAAGGGCATGGTGAAGGAACGCTTGATATGGGGTCGACAATTGCAGTCACAGAGAAATGAAAGATAACCCTTTTGGCAGCTACCTGGGTGGGTTCGACCCGGAACTATATACCGGGAGACTGTACCAACGGGTCAGGAATAACTTGCTGCTGGTGAGGGGGGAGGGGGCAAAGAACAAGGAGCATCCAGCTCTTTTGAGGAATTGGATTTGCACGCCGCCCACTCGTCTCTGCGTCTATACTACGTATAGTTGGAGGGTTCTGGGCTAAATTGACTCAGGCAATCCTCGGTTAACTGGTAGCTTGCTTGACGCTAAACAAGGTAGTGAATGTCATATGCAACCGCCATCGTGGCCACGGTCAACCCTCGGCGGGCAATCAGTTGCAGCAGCGTGCCTCGACAATTTATGCTTCAAGCCAAAACCTTATGTCACTGGAGGTCTCCTTTTCCGTGTCACGACGATTGGACGGTTCGCAAAAGAATGACAATATAATTATGTCTTGATCCGGCCGAAGTGATGGTCTTTCCTAGTAATAAATAACGTTAACGTAGTGATGAGGACTCCGCATCCTCCTATAGATCGATCACTAACCGATGAGAGCCGATTGTCGGCCCGCATGTTGATCCGGATATCGCTGCTCAGGACAGTCAGGTGACGCCGGCACGGGCGAAACTTCTGCTTTTTCCATCACTATCGCCGATCTCGTTCATACTTCACCACTTCAAATTTGCTTGAGCTTCAGCTTCCATTCTTTCCATCCACCGCAGCATTCATTTGCCATATTCCCTTGCTCAACATGTTCCAAAGAACCTTCCTCAGACAGGCCCAGCGGTCCCTGCTTTCCGTCCGCTCGACACCAGCTACCTCAGCTGTCCGCCGCACGGCGCAACAGCCCCAGCTTCCTCAGTTCGCTCGTCCCCTGATCTCTCAGTCTGCCGCACGCCTCTATTCGACGGAGAACAAGGCCGAGAATGGCGAGCAAAACGGCGCCGCTGAGGAGGGTGAGGATGCTTGCCGCAAAGAGCTTGAGGAGAAAAAGAAGGAGATCATCGGCCTAAAGGTAATTGCCACCTACCCTGCTGGGCGGATATCACGAGTCATAATGGACATTTCCTTACGCGGAAGAGCTATGAAATGCCGAGATCACCTGGTCTAATATCTCACAGGACCAATACCTTCGTTCCAAGGCCGACTTCATCAACCTCCAGGAGCGCACCAAGCGCGACATGGACAACTCTCGCAACTTCGCCATCCAGCGCTTCGCTCAGGACCTTCTCGAGAGTATCGATAATTTCGACCGTGCTATGCTGGCCGTTCCCAAGGAGAAGCTCGAGGCCGCCCCCACCGAGGCCAACAAGGACCTGTTGGACCTTGTTTCGGGCTTGAAGATGACTCAGAACGTCTTGATGGGCACCTTGAAGAAGCACGGCCTCGAGCAGTTCGACCCCAGCGCTCCCGCTGAGGATGGTTCGGCCCAGAAGTTCGACCCCAACGTCCACGAGGCCGTGTTCATGACCAAGGTCGAGGGCAAAGAGGACGGCGAGATCATGTTTGTTCAGAGCAAGGGTTTCCGTCTGAACGGCCGTGTCCTTAGAGTATGTGACCTCCAGCAACAAATTGTCTTAACCAGGGATGCTAATGTGTTTTCGTTTTCTCCAGGCTGCTAAGGTCGGTGTTGTCAAGAACAACTAAACATCTCCATGACCCCTTCGAATACCATCGCAATTTTCAATCACTCCTCCCTCATTCAACCTGTATAATACACCACATCTCTTCCCGCCGCGATAGGGGGTTCACCTAAATTCTAATGCGATGGTTCATCCAACCGAGCATGCCGCCGGAAAACCATGATCCGGCGATTGTCGCTTTTTTTCCCTGTCTACGAACGCATGTGTATGATACACCGTTTACTTCGCGACTGGTGTCGCCTGAGCTTTCTCCCGGTGCGCTTGTCAATGATCTGATTTCTTTTGGATTGGCGTTCTTTTCTCGACTCTCTCCTCCCTATTATGTATATTACACGCAATGGTCGGTGTCTTTGTTTCTTCTTTTCTCTTGAAAAGTGATATTATCACGCTGGGACTGGCATTGAAACGGGTGCGGGTTATGCCTGCAGGGCATCGGATCATGTTATGACTTTTTTGCATCGCCCTCTTGCCGTCATGGCAATGCAGGGTACTTATGAAGTCTAATAGACAGTCTTTTGGCCGAATGGACCAAAGACGTTATGACAGGCATGTTGATTCCTCGGAAATGCGTAGATGGTATTATATTTTAGAAGACATGGCAAGGCCGCAGACACGACAGCTTCGTATTTTACTCTGAAACCACTTTTCATACCATGGCTTGCGATGATTTTGATTGAGCTGTGATGATCAGTCAATTGAGTTTCACTGATCCCTGATCATCAACTTGCAGTCTTGCACAACGTAGAATGACCGGATGATTTTGGGGGAATCCGCTCGGGCCGTGGTTCTCCCGCCCCGGCATGTTTTGTACACTACGATCTAAACCGCCGTGAGAGAATCACCTAGCCAGCGACAACGACGCACTGGCTCAGTCTTCAGTGCAGCTCCATTGCACCTACTCTAGAGATGCGCTTACTAGCCACTGGCCGGGCTCTGCGCGCCAGCAGCAGCAGGTGGGCCATCAATTATTCTTCTGGGAGGCACCTACGGATCCCGCTCTCGCACCTCCCGGCGCCGTCAACCATCCCGCGCCGCGAATGGAGCTTCACGGCCGTTCGCCGAACGAACGAGAAACCTACCGATGTCACTAAAGGCGCCATCGCCGGTGGCTCTGCAGCACAAGCCCTGGCAACTGAGGCGCAATCGTACGAGCGCGACGAATGGACCAACGTCACCGATACCATCCTCTCGCACGTCGGCCGCCGGCTATACCTGGACGAGAACCACCCGCTGGCCATCACGCGCCAGCTGATCGAGAGCCAGTTCCCGGGGCCCACGTACGGGAACTACACCGAGGAGAACCCCGTGGTGACGACGGCCGAGAACTTCGACGTGCTCGGCTTCCCCGCGGACCACCCGGGCCGCAGCCGCACCGACACCTACTACCTCAGCGAGAAGCTGGTGCTGCGCACGCACACGAGCGCCCACCAGCAGGCGTACTTCCAGCAGATCAGCCGCAACGAGCGCACCCGCCCGGAGGAGGTGGGCTACACCGTGGTGGCGGACGTGTACCGGCGGGACGCCATCGACCGCAGCCATTACCCGGTCTTCCACCAGATGGAGGGGGCGATGCTGTGGAAGCGGCCCGCGCAGGAGCCGCTGCAGCATGCCCGCGCGACGGCGGCGGCGATCCGCGCGGACGTCGAGCGCATCCCGGCCCACGACGTCGTCGTCGAGGACCCGAACCCCACCGTGCACCCGCAGCGCAACCCGCTGCAGGCCGAGTTCCACAGCGTCGAGGAGGTCGAGGAGGTCGCCGCGCACCTCAAGCGGTCGCTGGAGCGCATGGTCATCACGATCTTCACGGAGGCGAGCAAGGCCGCGGCCGCCGCCGGGGAGGAGACCGAGCCCCTCAAGGTCCGCTGGGTCGAGGCGTACTTCCCCTTCACGAGCCCCTCCTGGGAGCTGGAGGTGTTCTGGCAGGGCGACTGGCTGGAGGTGCTGGGCTGCGGTGTCATCAAGCAGGAGCTGTTGAATAACTCGGACGTGCCGAACCGCATGGGGTGGGCGTTCGGCATCGGCCTGGAGCGCATCGCCATGCTCCTGTTCAACATCCCCGACATCCGACTGTTCTGGTCGCGGGACAAGCGCTTCTTGTCGCAGTTCCGGGCCGGGCAGATCACCCGCTTCAAGCCCTTCTCCAAGTACCCCGCTTGCTACAAGGATGTCGCCTTCTGGTTGCCCCCGGGGGCGGCCAGTGGCGGGAGTGCGGCGGGCGGCGCCGTGCCCGTGCATGAGAATGATATCATGGAGCTGGTTCGTGGGGTTGCGGGCGATCTGGTGGAGGATGTGCGTCTGGTCGACGAGTTCACGCACCCCAAGACCAAGCGCAAGAGCATGTGCTACCGGATCAACTACCGGAGTCTGGAGCGCACGCTCACCAACGCGGAGGCCAATGATCTCCACGATAAGTTGCGCCAAGAGCTCGTTGGCCAGCTGGGGGTGGAGCTGCGGTAGTCGTTGTTCGATATACCAGGATAGGGGGTGTCTGTAATGTGTATAGGTATAGATAGATTGGGTGCCTGATGACGGCAAGGCAAACGGATGCGTGTCTGTATGATAGGGTGTATGTAAGATCTTGGCTTGTACAACAACAAAAGATATGACCTCTTTCCTCTTGAATAGAATTCAAGTTCCCGGCTAGGGGTCCCATGATAGCATTCAAACTACATTTCGTTTGGTGTTGTACTGCTGCTTAGTGGTTGGATTTAACTGCCTGCAGGGGCGGTATGCATTGTGACGTAGCAGATCGATTGCAGCACAGTACAGCGCAGCACAGCCGGGTAGAGACATGGAAGGGGATGGCTGCATTCGTGAGGGCATTGGTTGCTTGGTTTACCTTTGTGTTTCCTACAACACTAGCAGTCTGGGCAATCTGGTTAATCTCGTCTTTCTCGGCGATATCTTGTCATTTCATCCCATCAGCTCAGCTCCTCTTGTGCTCCATAGGTAGGATGTATTGTTGTATTGTTGTATTGGCGAGAGAACACCGAGGGCCGGCCTTACCGCCTGGCCCGCTGGTCCGACGTCTAAACCGAGACTGTGATTGGTGCACCACGGCCGAGATCGGTTAGTGCAGCCGAACAACCCTGGAATTCGGAGAGTTGATCTGAAGCCCGAATCTCTTCTTCTCGTATTGTCGCTGTACCGGATTACTCCCTGTATTATTAAGAAGAAGAAGAAGAAGAAGAAGCAGCAGCAGCAGCAGAAACTCTCTCTTCAGTCTCTCCTTCGTCCTTCCTTTTACGACTGGATCTCTCCTCTCTCCTCTCCTCTCCCAAAATCTCCCCTCTCTTTTTCGTTTCTCCATATCGCCCTCGCGGAATGTCCACGATGGTCAGCAGTGCGAAGCTGGAGGCTTCCCAACAGCCTCCTACTCCTCAAGCGGCTGCCGCTCCGGTCCCTGCAAAGAAGATCCATTATCCTTTTTGGTTTGGTGGTTCGGCCTCTTGCTTTGCGGCCGCCGTCACACACCCTCTGGACCTTGGTAAGTTTGGGCGCTCTCTGGTGGCGGATTTATTGATTGATGATGCTGGGTGACTGACTTTTTTTTTTCTTGGTGGTGACCTACAGTTAAGGTAAATTTTGCGCTCCCGTTAATATTTCAGCGTCACTGGCAACAATGTCTTTTTTTCCCCCGGTTCATGTGTTTCGTTTCGTCTAGTGTTTTCGGGCGATGTTATCGCGAACACTAATTGAGGATTTCCGGTGTACTAACGAAAATTGGAAACTTTTGTTAGGTTCGATTGCAAACACGCGGGCCTGGAGCGCCTACCTCCATGGTGGGAACGTTTGGACATGTGATTAAAACCGATGGTGTTCGGGGCTTGTATAGCGGGGTACGTTTTTCTTTTCTCTAGCTACGGCTTTTGGATCTGAGAGAAGGGTTGTCTGGGACAAATTGGCTAATTTCCGGGTGGTTTTGGGGGGCGTTATAGTTGTCGGCCGCGCTTCTGCGCCAGGTGACCTACTCGACGACTCGGTTCGGCATCTACGAGGAACTCAAGAACTATTTCACGACGCCCGGGTCGACGCCCAGTTTCTTCACGCTGATCGGCATCGCGTGCGCCTCGGGCTTCATCGGCGGCTGGACGGGCAACCCGGCCGACGTCTTGAATGTGCGCATGCAGTCGGACGCGGCGCTGCCCCCGGCGCAGCGCCGCAACTACCGCCACGCCTTCCACGGGCTGGTCGAGATGACGCGCACCGAGGGCGCGGCCAGCCTGTTCCGCGGCGTGTGGCCGAACTCGACGCGCGCGGTGCTGATGACCGCCTCGCAGCTGGCCTCGTACGACACCTTCAAGAAGCTGTGCATCGAGCGCATCGGCATGTCGGACAACCTGGGCACGCACTTCGCGGCCTCGTTCATGGCCGGCTTCGTCGCCACCACCGTCTGCAGCCCCGTCGACGTGATCAAGACCCGCGTCATGACCGCCAGCCACGGCCACAGCCAGAGCATCCCCAGCCTGCTGCGCGAGATCACCCGCAAGGAGGGCTATGCCTGGGCCTTCCGCGGCTGGGTGCCCAGCTTCATCCGCCTGGGCCCGCACACGATTGCCACCTTCATCTTCCTGGAGGAGCACAAGAAGCTCTACCGGTGGGTGAAGGGGATCCCGGAGGAGAAGCGGTAATTCCGCTTCCTCTGCTTTTTTTCTCGTTTCATCCTCTCTTTCCCAGTCATATCTGGGACTGTCTATACACCGCTTTGATATCCACGATACAATCTCTGCTAGGATATCTGTCTAGCATATCATTGTCCTTCATCTTGTTCATGTTGGGGTTTTGGCGAAGCATTGTGATTTTTTTGGGTGGCTAAAAGTTTTCATTTTGTACAACGTGTTCATTTCTCCTGCGGGCATATATCGCTTGTACATAATATCGTTTTCTCTCTCTTTTGTGCTGGACTTGTGCTTGCAGATGGCCGAGTATCCTCGGTGGCTGTGAGTGCCTCCCCCTACACGTGTCGCTCTATTCCTTCTAGTCCCGGATCAGATGGAGGTGAGGCCAGAAGCATTTGGGTGGGACGTAGTTTCTTGTATAATGCTTGGTGGGGATCGTGTGAGTGAGAGCGTGGCATTCGTCATTTGAGATAGACTAGACATGAGATCTACAATAGACACATAGAGGCTTTTAGATTGCAAGTTGTGGTTTGGAGTTTCTCGGTACTGTTGAACACAAACGTATGCAGTAAAGGAGATAGCTTCGTATTCAGCCTCGACTGTCCCTGAAATAATGTGGAGAGGCATTGCAGCTTCCTAGCCAAGAAGGCTCGGATACTCCAGCAGGCACTTGGGGTCGATTCCTATTGCAATAAGGCATTTCATATTTGAGGAAGGAATATTCTAGTAAGCAGACCTCAAAGAGCATGTGACTCCAAGCAATTCATAGGGGTAATTAGATAAGATGTACAGTATAAACCTATTATCTCGAGAGGCTGGAGGGGGGGGGGAGACCGGATCGTATGATGTCCGCCGGATCTGATGTCGGCCACAGGCACTGGTAACGGAGTACCGTGAGCGATATCGTCATCCTAATCATCCTTTCTGGGATACAATTCCAATCGACTGATATGAGAGGCACATGGACTGATAGATTCGATAGACAGGGATCATATACTGCTAAACGCATTCTCGGTTTTTTGGGTGTGCATACTACGCGACCTTTCCATGTCCATACAGCTAGCTCCCTCTAGATCAATTTCAGACCCGAAGATGCGAGGAACGTGAAACAAGTCCGGGTCCAATCAACGAAAACGTAAGAAAAGAAAAAGAAAAGACATTTCCCGCTTGATTGGTTCGATTCGGGGGGTTTTGGCCCCGAATCAGGGTAGTAGAGTACATTTGTTTGACCAAAAAAGAAAACAAAAGCACACGGAAACTTTAACACATGGATTTGTTCAACTTTCTAGCTTTCTACTCCAGGCGAGCGGGGAAGTTTCCAGCCTCTGTTTTTGAGATGGGTTAGTATTTGGGATTTGCTGTTGAAGGTGAAAAGGTGGAGGGATGGGGGGATGAGAGTACGTACCGCGCTGGGTATCCCACCGGTCGGTCCAGGCCTTGGGGCAGAGGGAGCGGAAAGCGTGGTAGAACTGGTGATGATGGACAGATTAGTACTGGAGCTGTGATGGGGTTGCTGTGCTGGTAGTGTTGGTGGTGTTGGTGCTGGTGGGCAGTTGCGGGTTTGGTAGCCGAGGAGGAGGAGGAGGGGGGTCGATATACCTGACGGCATGGGCGGAAGTCCTCGCCCTTGGCGTTGACACACTTGTAGTAGTCGACGTAGTTCTGCCAGCAGTGCTTGGTCCTATTCAATTGCATTAGTATCAAGCTGGACGAAAGGTGAAGGAAAGAATTGGCTTATCACGTACTGGTTCTGCTGGGGGAAGCGAGCGTCATAGCCTGTATATCGTTACATCAAGACATTTGGTCAGTCAGCTTGCCCACCACGATGACGAGGAATCCGCCGGGATCGTTCATCGATAAGCGATCGGATCAACGAAGAACCTGGAGAGAAACGTACCGGCTGCGTAACAGTTAGCAATTGACCTCAATTGGGGATCAAAGGCATGGGTCGGATTATCCGGGTCTGGGAAAGCTCACCTGTCACGAACTTGAAGGGCTTGGTCTCCTGGGGCTCATCGGGATCGGCTTCAGGAATGGCACCCATTGTGGCGGTTCTAAGGACAGAGCCTGGAAAGGAATCTAAAAACTGGGAAAAAGGAAAAGGGTGGGTGGTGGAGAGGGGGGAGGGGGAGGAGGAGGAGGAGGGAAGCAAGAGAGAGGGCTTGGAGAAAGAAAGATGGGGGTGAGGTTTGCGCGCCGGTGGAGTGGAATGATCCCGTGAAGCACTGCAGTACAGCCGGGCCCCAAGTTCGGCCTTGACCGCCTACTGTAGCGAGCCACTCATGCGCCTACCTTTCCTAAACACCCCGATCCGTCATCTCGAGGTAGTTCGCTGCCTGAGTCATCAAGGCCGTGAATCGGAACTCGTGATCCCATTCCACAAGGCCCGAATGAGCTCAACTTCCGTCACCACATCCTCTCCTCTCCCTCCCCCATCCAACCCACCTCCAGCCAGGCCTCTCACCCTACAATCAATCGCCATGTATCCCACCACCATCATGCGCATGCAGGCCACCCGGCCTTTCGCTTTTCCTACTCCTGTGAGTTTCTTCTCTCTCTTCCTTTTCCCCCTCGTGGTTGTGAGCCGGGAAAAATTGGGCTTGGCAGTTGCATGATGGCTAACCAACGTTGCAGAAGGAAAACCAAAGCGGTATGAAGCTTTCCCCCAATGCGCCATTGCCGCCTGCCTAGAAGCGTGCAAGAGTGTATTTCTGGAAGTTGCAATTGGACTAACACAGAGCTCTAGCCCACACTATCTCCCAGCGTCTGCGCACCCTCAAGCGCATCCCTCCGGAGTTGATCCCTCTTGGTATGTACTTCTCGTGCGCTAGTATGGTCCAGTGGTATCTACAGATAGGCTAACCATCATGTCTCCCACTTTACAGGTCTTGTCTTGGGGTATGTGCATAGTAGTTCCTGGTTCAATTGGCTTGTTGCATCACACGGATCGAACATGATCTATCTCCTTCTTCTGACCCCTCCTCACCAACCCCCTTCACCCTCCCAGACCGTGCCATCGCTAACGCTTCTCCTCACAGTGTCGCTGTCGGTGCTGCCATCTACTCCAGCTCCAAGAAGCTCATGACCGACAAGACGCTCCGTCTGTACCGCAACAGCCCCGAGTCCCGTGAGCACTAGAGAATGTACCATCACACTTTGATTCCAAATTGCAATGGGCGATTCTTTGTTTTGTTTTGATGGCGATCTGTACTATCCACGGGAGATAGAGGGAGATTGCATGGTGTCGCGGCGGATGCCGACGGAAAAAAAGCTCGGCATATCTCAAGCTCAGGGTTGCAGCGCGTGTATATAGTACGGCTTTAAATCGAAGGGTTCTGATGCAGTGCTCGTGCAGTGTTACAGCTGGCTTTTTTTTGAAGTGTCCCTGCCAATGCACTCCGCGTGGCGTGTAGAAGATGTCCCGGGCATTTCATTCAGGCTTTGGGCCGGCAACGTCCATCTCTACCAATCCTTGCATGGGGTCTTCGGTCTCTGCGTTAGCGCCTGCTTGAGCCTGCTCTGTGGCCAATCTATCTTCCTCGCTGACTGCGTATTTGGCCAAGTAGCCCTCCTGTAGTGAAATGCGATTAGCTCGTAGGTTCGTGGAATGTGATGTCCCATTTGGTCGCATACCTGTTCCCAGATAGCGGTCTTGCTGCCCAGCCCCTCGTTGCTCTCCCTTTGCGGTTTCGCGGCGGCGACCTTGATCGTACGTCCGTACAGCTCGCTGCCATCCATGTTGTCGATAGCCTCTTTCGCATCCTCGGGCAGGTCGAACTCCACATATCCAAAGCCGCGGTGGGATTCGTTCGAGTTGGGCAGGTCGGGTTTAGGCAGGGTGATGTCCACGACCTCGCCAAAGGGGACAAATGCCTCCGCCAGCGTCTGCATCGTCACGGCCTGATCCAGACCCCCCACATAGATGGTACACTTCAAACGAGCCTTTTCACTCATGGTTGCGGCTTTGCGGGGCGGTTAGGATGGTAATTTTGAGTGTGAACAACCGTACTCGCTGAATAGACCACAAATTTGCTTGAAACGGGAGCTTTAGGGGGGCACGGGCCCAGCTTATAGGATTATATTCAAGCTTGGTTGTCAAGCTTCCTTGCCCGGTCGATCTTCAGAGTGGGCGCAGACTTTCGCGGAGAGGCAGACAGACAGAGAGAGAGAGGCTGATATCAATCACGTGCCATGCCGGGGCCAAAGTGGTTAAGCGGGTCGGTCGCAGCGGCGCCCCCGAGGAGGACACTTGGTTGATTGCCGTCACGCCTCGAATCGCCAGCCAGTCGACTTGGCAACTCTCACCTGCAACCTGCACCCCTCGGTTTCTCCTGTCTTGTGTCAGAGAGGGGAGGTTTTCTTCCATTTCAGTATTTCATTTCTCTACTCCTACCTACACGACTTTGGCTCCTCGGATTTCCATTACGCTCCCATTCCTCTTCCAGTTCTTCCCCCCCCGCATCCAATTCATTCATTTGCTGGCCAGAACAACAATCCCCCCCGCAATAGCCAGCTCCGTCGCCTTCTAATCTATACCTCCATCTTTCCCTGCCGCTCTTTTCCACCTTCACCATGGTTCGTCTGAGGGAAATCCCCCGGACGGCCACCTTTGCCTGGTCTCCCGGAGCTGCTTCGCCATTGATTGCTACGGGTACTCGCGCCGGCGCTGTCGATGTCGATTTCTCCAATCAAACGTGTCTGGAGCTCTGGGATCTCAACCTGAGCCGCCACGAGGCCGGCGGCGAGCTGCAGCCGGTAGCGAAGATCGACACTGACTCAGGGTGCGCTTTCTAGCTTTCCAATACTTTGGGATTGTACGCAAACACTAACTCTTTTGCTCGAATAGCTTCAACGACCTGGCTTGGACGGATTCCGAGGACAGCTCCCGGGGTGTGATCGCGGGTGCCTTGGAGAATGGATCTTTGGATCTGTGGGATGCCGATAAGCTGCTCAGTGGATCCAGGTTCGTGCTGTCGTCCCTACCATAGCGTTGTTGTTTGTCCAATTGGCTGACGCCCGGGCAGTGATGCCGTCATCTCGAGGACCAACAAACACTCAGGGGCTATCAAGGCTCTCCAGTTCAACCCCAAACACTCCAACTTGCTGGCCACCGGTGGTGCCAAGGGCGAGGTACAATGCCCCCTCATATATGTTTGAACAATGGATGTTGGAGCTCATGATTACCACTAGCTGTACATTTCCGATCTGAACGACATTGCGAACCCCTCTAGACTCGGAGGCACGGCCGCCCGCGCAGATGACATCGAGTGCTTGGATTGGAACAAGAAGGTTGCACACATCCTGGTCACGGGTAGCAGTGCCGGCTTCGTGACCGTGTGGGATGTCAAGACCAAGAAGGAGAGCTTGACGCTCAACAACATGGGCCGCAAAGCTGTCAGTGCTGTGGCCTGGGACCCGGAGAAGGTGAGACTCTTACCGTGACTGTCTGCGGGTGTGTTTTGCTGACCATCACCAGCCCACGAAACTTGTCACGGCCACACCGCTCGAGTCAGACCCCCTGATCTGTGTGTGGGATCTGCGTAACTCTCACGCCCCGGAGAGAACCCTTCGTGGCCACGAATCCGGCGTCTTGTCACTATCCTGGTGCGCCCAGGATCCCGATCTGCTCCTCTCCTCCGGCAAAGATAACCGCACCCTCTGCTGGAACCCCCAGACCGGTCACGCCTACGGCGAGTTCCCCGTTGTCACAAACTGGACTTTCCAGACGCGCTGGAACCCTCACAACCCCAACTTCTTCGCCACCGCTTCGTTCGACGGCAAGATTGCCATCCAGACCATCCAGAATACCAGCACCGAAACTGCCCAGGCCATTGCCGACCAGAACCAGGCCCTCGATGGCGAGGACTTCTTCGCCAAGGCCCAGACTCAGCCCCAGGTCTCCAGCTTCTCGCTGCCCAAGGCCCCCAAGTGGCTGGAACGGCCGTGTGGCGCAACCTTTGGATTCGGAGGCAGAGTCGTCTCTGTCAACTTAGTTGAGAAGGGTCAGCGTGCGTCGAAAATTAAGATTACCCCGTTCGAAGTTGATGAGGCGGTTGGAAAGTCGACCGAGACCTTTGAGAGCGCGCTCAAGGAGGGTGATTTGCGCAACATCTGCGAAACTCGGGCTGCCAACGCCACCAGTGAAGAGGAGAAGGCCGACTGGAAGGTCATTGAGGCCTTGATCTCGGCCGATCCTCGCAAGGGTCTGGTCGAGTATCTCGGATTCGCGGACCAGGCTGACGAGGCTGCCGATAGCTTGGCCAAGCTGGGTCTGAACAAGGAAGATGATGAGGAAGTCAACGGCGAGGAGCCCAAGGACTCCCGCGGGTCGGGAGCCAAGAAGCACCGTCGTCTGCAATCCGTCTTCGACACAAGCGCGGACGCGGATAACTTCCTGTCTGACCTGGCTGCCTCCAAGGGCGCCAAGACCAACAACCCCTTCCACATCTTCAACGGAGAGGAGACCGAAGCGGACACTGGCATCACCAGAGCGTTGCTCCTCGGTGACTTCGAGAAGGCTCTTGATGTCGCACTCAAGGAGGATCGTCTCTCGGATGCGTTCATGATTGCCATCTGCGGAGGCCAGAAGTGCATTGAGAAGGCCCAGGAGCACTACTTCTCTAAGCAAACCAACAGCCCGAACTACGTGCGTTTGCTCGCATCTATCGTGGGCAAGAACCTTTGGGATGTTGTCTACAACGCCGATTTGTCCAACTGGAAGGAGGTTATGGCAGCTCTTTGCACCTTTGCCGACGAGAAGGAGTTCGCGGATCTCTGCGATGCTTTGGGTGACCGCTTGGAGGAGGAGCTCCGTAACTCGGATGACAAGGCCCTTCGCAAGGATGCCTCGTTCTGTTTCTTGGCCGGTTCCAAGTTGGAGAAGGTTGTTGCTATCTGGATTGAGGAGTTGCGGGAGCGTGAGCAGAAGGCCATTGAAGCCTCTGCTGACGACTCTGCTTTCTCGATCCACGTCCGTGCTCTGCAGAGCCTGATTGAGAAGGTGACGATTTTCCGCCAGGTCACCAAGTTCGAGGACACCGAGCGTACCAAGGAGTCGGATTGGAAGCTCAGCACGCTGTACGACAAGTACATCGAGTATGCCGACGTTGTTGCTACCCATGGACGGCTGCAGGTCGCACAGAAGTACCTTGATCTTGTGCCTGAGAAGCACCCTGAGGCCGAGATTGCCAGAAACCGCATCCGCCTGGCAACGAGACAAGCCGCTCCTCAACGGACGCAGACTGCAACCAGCGCAGCTACCAGGCCCAATCTCAACAAGCCTCTTCCTCAGCCTGCCTTGGGTGGATACCAGCCCACAAGAACCTTCTCGCCTGTGGCGCCTGCTGCAGTTCCCAGCCCTTATGCTCCTGCTGCTCCCGCTGCTGCTCCCTCGAATCCGTACGCCCCCCCGACTGCTGCGGCCGCCAACCCATATGCTCCCCCGACCGCTGCTCCAGTCAACCCTTATGCTCCTCCGACTGCTGCGGCACCGGCCCAGCCTACGAATCCGTACGCTCCCCCCACCGCCGGCAGCGGCTACACTCCCGCCGGATATCAACCGCCACAAGCCCCTACCTATGGTGCTCAGCCTCTAGGCGGCACTGTGCCCCCGCCTCCACGCGCGACTAACCAGTCTCCGGCCAATACCATCACCACGTACACCACGGCCACCAACCTGCCCGCGTGGAATGACTTGCCCGAGGGGTTCGCTAAAGCACCTACGCCCCGTCGGTCGACTCCTGCCGCTGCTTCCGCGCCTGTCAGCGCTCCGTTCCCGAACCAGTCTCCTACCCTCGCGCAAGGCCCTCCTCCCCCAGTTGGAGCACCTGTCGGCCGGACTCCCTCCGTCCCCCCTCCGCCCAAGGCCGGCGCCCCTCCTCCTAGAGTGATGTCGCCGCCCTCGGCCGTTCCCACGCCTTCCTCGATGCCTCCTCCTGCGGCCAACCCCTATGCCTCCCTGCCTCAATCTCCCCCCTCGGCCATGGGCGTGCCCGCTTCAATCCCTCGGGGCCCTTCGCCGTACAACGCACCTCCTACGATGCCGCCCCCCACAAATCGGTACGCACCGAGCCCGGCTGCTCAAGCTGCCAGCCCCCAGCTCCAGACGCGGGCGCCCGTTCCTCCCCCTCCGCAGGCCGCTGCCTCCCCGTATGCCCCTCAGCCCGCCATGCAATCATTAGCGAACCAGTACGCTCCTAGCACACCTTCGCCCATTGCCCCACCAATGCAACAGCATGCGCCTCCCCCACCCCAGGCTGCGGGATCCCGACCCAGCACGGCCTCTTCGCAGAAGAAGCCTGCCCCGGCGGCGCCCAAGTACCGTAAGTAGATCTTTCTGTCAAGTTGGACGAAATACTAATGGGTCGCAGCCCCTGGTGATCGCACCCACATCCCTGCCGACGCTATGCCCGTGTACGAGATCTTGTCGGCGGACATGCAGCGAGTAAAGTCGCGGGCCCCGTCTTCGTTCAAGGCGCAGGTCGACGATGCGGAACGGCGACTGAATCTTCTGTTCGACCATCTCAACAACGAGGATCTACTGAAGCCTAACACGGTTGCGGACATGGCGCAGCTTGCTCACGCCATCCAGGCACGTGACTATGAGACGGCGCGCGCGATCCACGTGAACATCATGACCAACCGGACGGACGAGTGCGGTAACTGGATGGTAAGTCATGCTTGGTAACTATCATTTCGCGCTAGGCTAATCGAGACACTAGGTTGGAGTGAAGCGTTTGATCAGCATGAGCAAAGCCACGCCGTGACGGTTGAGTATGTGACGATCATGAGTTGTATGTACAAGGCAAGAGTTTCCTATAATTGTTTGACTGTACCGGACTTTTAAGCCCTAGACCCGGCCGACGCGGGGTTTGGCTGGCAACGGGGTCGCCCTTTTTCTTTATTATTCCGCTGTCAATGTTGATATTTTGCTTTGTCCGGCCTTGGTAGAAGTAAAAGAGGGTTAGACATGTTGTTTCTTTTTTACTTGACGTAGATCGTAGGTAATTACTTGCTGACATTGTATGTTGTATGGTGCCTATTGTATAACCACATCGGCATCAATCAAACTATCTATTTACAACATCTGCTCTCTCCTCCTTCAACAGGCCTCCCTCTCCCTTTGAAGATCCACTCAACCCCTGAAGCAAAAACCCAAACCTAATCCGAACCCGGCCGCCCAACCCTCCCCAAAACCGACGAGCCTCCCAGAGCCCGCCCCGCAGCGCCCGCCCTCCCCCCACCCGCCGGAAAGTTCCTGGCGCTCAGCAACGCCCCCTTGACGCCGCGGATCTCCGTCCGAAAGGTCGCGATGGCATCCTCCTCCCCCTTCCCCAACCCCAGCCCCGCATTCCCGTTGCCCGCGGTGGTGGTATTCCCGGACTCGATCCCGGGGGTACTGAACACCCCATACCCGGCCATGGGGTTGAACATGGCCCCGGCCCCGGGTTTGCTGTAGATGTAGGTATCCAGGTAATGGTGCAGGTCATTCAGCTTGGCGCGCAGGGCGGTGTCGAGCTCCGCGGCGGACTGGGCGGTGTCCGTGAGGGAGCGGAGGTGGGCCGTCAGGGTGTGCATTCTGGCCGTGTGGGAGCGGGCTTTTTCGAGGGGTGATGGTGCTGGGGTTTCTTCGTCTGTGGCTGTGGTGGTGGTTGTCGTCGTGGTGATGAGGGAGGGTTGGGTGGGTTCGAGGAGCGGGCTGGGGCTGGTTTGCACGGCGACGTCGCGGTGGAAGAGTTCCGTTGGGTCGGAGGTTATGGATTCTGCGTCTTGGTCGACGTCTTCGGTGGGGTTTGCTAGGGGGGTGGTGGTGGTGGTGTCGCGGGGCGGGATGGTCGAGACGACGGATTCGAGTTTCGTGTTCAGCGTGCGTAGGTTGGTGGTGGTGGTTTCGGCCAGGTCGTGGCGCGCGGCCGTCAGTTGCGCGATCATCGGTTTCACCAGGTATTCGCTGGCGGCGTAGAAGGTTGTTGCGAGGCCCGCGGCGCCGTAGAGGGTGTAGAGCGTGCTGCGTAGGGTGATGAGGGGCGGTTGCGTGGCGGGCGTGGTCAGAAATTCGGGGTAGGTGATTATTGGGGGGATGTCGCGGGGTGCTGGCGCTGGGGTGGAGGTGGCGGTGGAGGTGCTGGTGCTGGCGCTGGCGATGGGTGGTGGGGTGGGCGAGGTGGTTGTTGCTGTTGAGGAGGAGGTGTGTGGTGGAGGTGCGTTGCTGCTGCTGCTGCTGCTGCTGGGAGCTTCGTGGTTGTTGGCGACCTCGGGGTTACTGCTCGGCTCCTTCGTGCTGAACTCCTCATGGGACTGGCTTAGGAGAAGCTCAATCTCATCATTGCGCAGGCCCTTGGACTCTAGGAACGTTCTCTTGCGGTCGAGAGGGGCATCGCGAATGGAGTCATCCTGGAGGAACTTGGCGGCTTGATCGAGGAGCGCTGGGCGGTCTTCGGTTTCGTTATCATCTGCGCTTGAGTTGATGGTGGTGGCGGCGGCGGCGGTGCCAGTGCTGCTGTTCTCCGAACTGGCATTGGACTTTTGCCACTCTGGGATTGACGACTTTGGCTTGTCTGCCATGGTGATCACGCAAGCAAGCTGTAAGGTGAGAGTAGGGTAGAGTGAAGATGGGAGGAGGAAGAGGAGGAAGTGCGGAGTCCGGCAGGCGGAGATGGACAGTCACTCAGATAAACCTCGGCTGTATCGACCGAGTGTGATAAGACCAGGCCTACCCCGAGTTCGGCCTGGTTTTGTTGTTAAGCATGACTTGGATATTCTTACTTCTTGGGGTATTGGTATGATGATCTGAATGGAAAAGTGAGAAATTACTATCAGAATTTTCTATTATACATAGACGGATAGAAATCATGGATTCCTTTGCGTGGGACATTTCTGGGCTTAGCATGTGCATACCGAGATAATCTGGATATATCTTGGAGAGACCTGTTTCGGTTGACTAGTTTCTACGCCTGGATAGTCCCCTGTCTATGTCCACACGTATCAGGCACCTTAAGCTATCCAAGCCAGCTATTGAAGCATTGCGATGGTACTCATGCTCTTGCCCGTCCACACCGAACCACAATAGGCCATGGAAGTATAGGCATCAAGGTAGAAGTAGAAGTAGAAGTAGAGGGTAATGAAATACCGCAGCGAACGCCAAGGATACCGACCGCCCGGCATAAAGTGGCGGCGGTGAAAGAGCATCCGAAGATTATTCGATCTTCGCCCATCATCGATCAATGGATGGATGGATACATAGTTTGTCTGAATCAGATTCAGGATCAAGGCTGAGACCGACTGCTTCGATTCGCACGATCGGCCGTCACCGCCGCATTATTGATCAGTTCGTTTGAAGAGACTGTGGTTGGAACGGGACGCCTCGTTCTACCCTTGGAGCCGGTGAGTGGATGCTTGAGTCTCTTGTTGTTTCTCATCGATTTCCACCCATTCACTCCATCCCATCCCATCCCATCCCATCAGTCATTTGGCTGTTTCTGCCCCAGTCTCGGTTGCACTGGCTGGCTGGCTGGCGGGCTGCGTGATCGAGACACCCAAGAGAAACCCTTGGATAGAATGCCACTGCCCCTCCTCCTGACCCCCAGTCCGGATCAAGCCTCCCCCTCGGCGCAGGAAGCCATTCCTTGGGTGATCCGGGGTTGCGCAACAGCAACGGAGTGCAGCGCCGTTTGGGTTCACCGTCTGAGGACAAGGAGGCCGCGAATGCTCCCATTGGCTCCCACGCCTTGTGAATCAAATGAATCAAGTGGCTGCTCGATCGCCGTCTGATTGGGGTTGGGGTTGATTATCCATGCTCTGTCTGTGCCTTGCCGCGTCGCACTTCTTTGCCTCATTGCTTTCCCTGCCCCTCTTCTCTTGGATGAAAGGAGGATGAGAGAACGTGAGAGAGAAAGATGGTGAATGTGGCGGAGATGTGAGATGTGAGATGTGAGATGTGAAAGGTGAGAGGTGGAAGGAGGCATAGTTGAAAGTCAGAAAGGAAGGAAGAGGAAGAAGAAGATGACGACGAAATTGCTGATGTCTGATGTACCAACCAACAACACATCAGCAGCAGCAGCAGTCAGAAAGACCTCTCTTCTTCTGATCGATGGACTGCGCTTCACTCCCCTCATTTCATTTCTCCCTCCGCCCCTCTCCTCCCTCCCTCCAACACCTTCATTTTCACTCGTCCATCCTTCGTGATTGTAATTTCCGTCTCCCCATCACACATCACACCTCATCACTACCCCCGTATCGTATCTCCTCTCCTTAGCCCGATTCCCCCGCATCACATCCTCGCATGGGCCCTGGAAGGCTCTGTTTGCTTTTTCGCTTTTCTACTTCCAACTACTTCTTCACTTTCCCTCTGTCTATCCAACGTGCAAGTGACGCAGCTTTTGTCCGCCCGCGCAAATTCCCTCTGGACGCTTGACTATAAATCACTCGTCACGGAACCTCGCAATTGCTCATCGCTTCCCCTAATTCCCCGCAACCCACCATGCCGCCCCGTCGCTCACTGCGTTCCCACGGGGGGCGCAATGATCCACCAAGCATGATAGATATTAACGACTCTCCCAGATCCACAAGAAGCACCCGCGCTGCTGCTGCTGCTGCTGCTGCTACTGCTGCTTCGTCCACCCCCGCAGTGACCGCGGTGTGTGTTCCATCAGACGTGCCCGGGGAATCATCCAAGCGATCGATTCATCTGACCGTCAAGATGCCCTCCAACAAGCTCAGAGAAGTCACCGGGGGAAGCGCCCGAGGAGCGCCTGCCACTCGGCGCTCGGTGAATGTCTTCACCGAGAACCCCATCATCACGGGCCCCCGCACTAGCCGGCCCAGGAAGAAGCTGGTTGAAGTAGACACCAGCGACGAGGATGACCTCGAAGACCAGGAAGAGGACGAGGTCGACGATGAAGATGCTCCCGGTGAGGACGAGGAGGACGAAGATGAGGAGGACGGGGACGAGGACGCAGAGGAGGACGAAGATCTCGATGCTGAAGGGGATCTCGACATGGACGATGCCCCACCGCAACCCCCAGTGCCTAAGCGACATGCGAAAGCAGCAGCAGCTGCCGCTGCCGCCGCACCTAGTGCGAAAGCCGTCAAGAGTGTCGAGGAGAAAGAGATGGAAATGGACGACGACGATGACGATGATGACGAGGAGTTGTCGGAACCAGACACCGACGCTGAGGGTGAGCCTGATGACCAGGACGAGAGTATGATGGTGACCGGGAACGGAGGAGAGGAACTGGACGAGGAGGATGAGGACGACGAAGATCTCGACAGTGACGGGACCCCGACTGCGGATCTCACCCGCATGACCAAACGGCAGCGAGGGAATCTGGGAAATGACTTCCTGCAACTCCCGATGGGTAGGGCCTCCGCATCACTGGCATCCGGTCATGACTGACCGCAAGCAGAACCCCAGGTGAAGAAGCACCTGACCGCAGAGGAGCGCGCTATGCGCCGCGCGGAAATGGCCCGTCGCCGAAAGAACCTTAGCGAGAAGCGGAACGAAGAAGAGAAGGTGTGTAATACTTGAGCCCGATCGAGCCTTCTCAAGCTCATGACCGCGCGCGCGCGCACTAACCACCGTTCTAGATGGATACCATCAACCGGCTGCTGCGCAAGCAGGCCCCCAAGCGCCGGGGACGCATCCCCGCCGCCGAGGCCGCCGAGAATGCCACCGCAGACCAAGAGATCCAGGAAGCGTATCAAAAGCCGGACCCCACGATGGTGCGCTGGGTCAGTGGCCGTGCTGGCAGCCGCGTGGGCGTGCCGGGAGAGTGGGTTGGCACGCCGGCTGCACAGGTCTTCGGCGCTGGACCCGGCAAACTTGTCCAAGAGGTATAGAATGAGGGAGAGTTCGGCGGCGCACAATCGGAGCTGAGGCGTTTTACTGGCGGTTTACAACCCGGGAGGACATGTGTTCTAAATTGAACTGATTTCTTGTTTATGTGACTGTATGATACAATATGATATGATAGTATACCTGATGGCTTTTTTGGTCGGTGTAGCATGTCTTCCTTAAGGGAGCCCCCCTTCAAGCAGAGTCTTCGACCCGTCTGGCCTGTACAGTCCATGGCAGCCAGCGGTACCCGCCATGGACTCGTCCAGCTCCCCCCAGGCCCAGCGAGAGCACAGCATATAAGAGAAGTGCTCACCCGCACCGCCCAGCAGCACGCATGGCAAGCACGTTGCACGTTGCACCTTGCCTCATGGGCGCAAATATAGTGATATAGACCCCGTATATCCATCCAAAGCAACCCCCCAAAGTGCCCCTCACTGCCCCGCTGCCTTCCCCACCCCCATATCGCCCGTCGTAGACGCAGAACCCGCCTCCTGGGGCGTCGGAACTTGTGATTGCGGCGCCGTCGAACCGGTAGATGTCCTAAAGCATTCCCCAATTCATCAGCCTTAATCCTATCCAGCATACCGCCCCTCTCTTTTCCCGCAAGTGATCTCCCAAGCCCCAAGGATCTAAGTCCTCCCCCCCGGCATGACCTCAACCCCAGGGAAGTGGAGTGATTGGAAACATACGAATTCAACGACTGCTGCTGTTGGTGTTGGTGTTGGTGTTGGTGTTGCTGCATCTCCTTGAAATACGGTTGCCAGACATAGTACCCTACCAACCCCCAAGAAAGTTGTTAGTTCTGCGATTGCTCTGTGGCGCGAATGCGCCGTGACATGCCGGGCACCCTTTTTTTTTTGTGGAGGAGCAGGGAATGGGAATGGGAGCAAGGAGAGAACATCACGCACCGCCGAGGACTCCGGCGCCGATGGATAGGGCTACGGGGACGAAGTTGCGGCTCATCTTTTTGTTTTTGGATTGAAATTTGGGAGGGGTGAGTGAGGAGGTTTGAGGTTGAGGATGCGGTGGGCGTTTGGGACCGGTAAATAATGTGCTGTGCTTCGATTTGGACTGTCCAAATGCTGCTGGACTCGGAGAATAGAATGTTAGTGTCAGTGTAGATCTCCGGGGCCGGAGGAGGAGGAGGAGCAGGAGGAGCTTATCGGGCGGGGAGGGGTGGCAGAACTATCTACTGCTACTATGCGTATCATGCTGGATTGACTGCATCACGTGGCGAGGGGTTCTACTATAACTACTCCGGAGCATGCCTTTCCCTTTTTGATGTTATATACTTGGGAGGATACGACAAGGAGGAGAACCCGAATTTCGAGAGAAGGAAGAGAAGAACGCAAACCTCGTAACTCATCATTAAAGCCTGACCTGCTATCTATAACTATCCTGCCAAGGGGGAAAAATGGTTCAACGCAACTAAAGATGTACTGTACTTTTTGTGGTAAATTTATGGACCTGGATTTCTGTCTCAATCCAAAGACATAAGCATCATCATCAATGGTTCATATGCCTCAAAAAGCAAAACAAAGGTTCGGTGGTATCATAGATAATCTATCTCGTGCTCTCTCGCACACCCCTAAAATCCCCTGGGCGATTCTAGCCAAGGAAACCCAACACGCCGGGAAAGTAGGCAAGTTCAGTAAACCACCTCCTCCAGAGTCCGCGCCTTCCGCGGGAACACCCGCTTGTACAGACTGATCCCGATGGAATCCTGGGGATTGATCTTGGCATCGAAGGTGGCCTTGAAGTAACCGTGCGTGCCGAGGGACTCCTTGATGAAACCGCTGCGGCCGCGGCGGGTCCACAGCTGCATGGCCTTGAACCACTGGATGTCCTCGGAGTTGAAGAACATGTACCGCACCGTGACGACGCGCTTGTGGATCTTGTACGGGTGGCCCGTGAGGATGGCGCGCTTGGCGACGACGCGGTTCTGGTCGGGCGCGATGACCGTGCCGTTGCCGATGAGCTCGAGGCGGTCGAGACGAGGGCTCTCCTCCTCCTCGTCGGCGGCGTCGGCCATCTCCTCCGGGTCCTCGGCGGCGGCGGGTTTCCTGCTCTTGAAGACGAGCACGGGCACCGCGCCCCAGGTCAAGGGACCGATCCAGGTGGCGACGGCGCTGCGGCCCGGATGCAGGAAGCGGTCGAATTTGTGGACGTTGTTGGGGGTGTTGTCGCCCGCGGAGAAGATCGGCTTGACGACCAGGCGGCGCGGGCCGTACTGGACGATCAGTTCCTCCTTGGACTTAAGGGGCTCCTCGACGCTCGAGTTGAGGTGCATGTTGATGTTGACCACCGTGTGCTTGTGTTCGTGACGCAGCAGCGAGAAGAGGGAGAGGGGCTGAGGGCGGCTGCGGAGGGCGGCGGGCACAGCGCGCAGGTGTACGTCCACCCGCGCGCCGGGGTTGACTCCGCCGACGAGAGCTTCGCGGAGGAACTTGTTCCTCGCGCCCTTGTAGTCGGCGAACTGGAGCAGGCGGCGCCAGTCCTCGGGCTCGTGCGCACGGTCCTCGGAGGTCTCCCACGGGCTGGTCTTGAAGTTCTTCAGACCGCGGAAGCGGGCCAAGCGCTCGCGGGCGAGAACGTTCGGGTGCAGCTCGATCTCGTCGGGGAACTCCAGGTCCTCCTCGGCCTCGTTGCGGCGGCTGGCCCGGTACTCCTCCAGCTGTCGGGCATCGTCCTCGGGCGACGGATCAACGAACATCTCGGACTGGGGATACTCCGAGGGGCCAGCCTCCGTCATGGCATCCCCATGGTCTGGGAACACACCGTCCTCCGGGGCGCCGGCAGTGTCCATCGTATCGTCGCCCATCGCAACGTCCTCCTCATCCTCCCAGTCGGATCCCGAGTCTGAGATGTTGTCCAAGAACCATGCGGACTGATACTTGGAAGTACCCTTGGGCAGTCTCTTGGGCTTGGGCAGGCTATCTTCCTCATCCTCGGAGAAATAGTGGTGGTCATCCAGGAGGACACCCTTGCGCTCCTCCCCAGCGAAGGAGTACTCATCGTCCTCCATCTCGATCTCCTCGGGAGCAACGGTGGCCATGTCATCGTGATCCGCCGTAGGCGAGTCCAAGAGCTGCGGCGCCTCGTTGTCATCCACGTTCATTGCATCGTCGCGCTTGCTTCGCGTCGTGCTGAGAGGAGCTGCTGTGATAGAGTCGACCTGGAAGTCACCCCAGCCGGGGATGTGAACGAGACGGTCGGCCTTCAGGCCCTTTCCGCGCACGACACCGGTCACGACCACATCGTCCACAACCTCGGCGCTGTTCTCGGGCCATTGCACATTTTCGATGAGCATCCAGCTGCGCTCGTCGCGCCAGCGGATACCCTTGGGGGCGGCCGTGCACAAGGAGCGAACCGCGTTGGAGCATTCTTGACGGGAGTCGACAGAGAGAACCTTTTCGATGGAGGGGAAGAAATGGCTGACGAAAGACTTGAGGGATGCCGCAACCTGGGGACGCTTTTTGGGTGGGTTGATCTTATCAAGGCCCTATTACACGCATATCATTAGCACGAAAAGCCATACACTACCCGCGTGGGCCGTAAAACGCACCTGCACCACCGCAACGACGTTAGAGATACCCTGACCCTCAATGGATCTGAGCAGCAATTCTCCCTCTTCCTCCACTTCGACCTGGGAGGAAAGCGCGAGCACCACAAAATCGGCCATCCGACACGCATCCAGCGCGCTCATGAGGTCGTACTTGGCCGGAATGTACTGCAGGCTCTGGCGGAATCGCTCGACGCGCACCCGCGAGATCTGATCGGCGGAGACATCGGTGGTAACGTCGACGCTTTCGTTGAGGGACCGGATGACGGCGGCGACATCGATATCGACGGTGAGCGGCACAACGGCGACATGGCGAGGGGCGCCGTTCTGGCCGGAGAAGATACTGGTCGACTGAGCCTTCTCTTGTTGTTTCAACTGCTGTTTCTGGCGAGCCTGGTTCCTCCGATCGAGTTTCGACATGAGCTGTTGGTGAGGGGTTTTGCGGGTGCCCCGCTCGGGCCTTTCGACCTTGCCTGGAGATGATATTTTAGTGATCCGAGATTAATTTTTGGGGAAGAGCAATAAGGATGAAGTGAGATAGACGTACCCTTCTCCTTATCTTTCAGAGCACTCTTCGAGGCATGGCGAGTCTTGTAGGCCTTGTTGGAGGATTTGGTGGTGGAGCGGTGGTGGTGTTGCACCGCTTGAGTGGGCGCCATGTTGGCACCGCTGGGCGCTTTGAACCGGAAGGGAAGAGAGGCCAGCGTGGGGGATTGGCAGATTTGCAGATATTTATGAGCCTGCAGAGTCCGTCTCCAGAAGCAAAGAGCCAAAAGAGCCTGAGGTTGACACTCAATCCAATGGGGGGCCCGATTGTTGACTTCGGTCTGGGGAAGAGGAAAGAAAAAAATAAGGCGGTGGAGACACAAGCGAGGGAACCGCCCGGCAGAAAAAGAAAAGTTCGGCTCGGATTTTTATTACAGATCGCGCAGTGACTGTTGATCGGTTCTCAAGGCAACTTAACTTTCGACAGCTTGGAGGAATTTCTCAATCAGAACCTTTCTTCTAGCTTCTCTTTAAAGGATTTCACAGACTTCCTCAGCGCTCAACTCCCTACGCCCGCAATGTCGGAATCCACGCCGACGAAGGCCATCGCGCCGACGGCCAACACCAACACCAACCCCAACCCCACCAAGCGCAAGGAAAGCAAAAGAGTGATGGAAGCGCAAAAGACCTACGGCCGCGGCAAGGGCATTCACACCCACAGCATCCGAGACAAGAAGCTGCGCAGCAACCTGAAGGCCGTCGAGGCCAAGTACAAGGAGGCCGCTCTCCGGGCCAAGGATGCGGAGATCCTGCTGGAGCACGAGGCCGGATTCATCGAGACCGAGGGCGAGTTGGAGCGGACGTACAAGGTCCGTCAGAGCGATATCCGGGACAACGTTGGCATCGAGACGGCCAAGAAGGGGTTCGAGCTGAAGCTGACCGACATGGGCCCCTACCGCTGCGACTACACGAGAAACGGCCGCGAGCTGCTGCTGGCGGGCCGCAAGGGCCATGTTGCGACGATGGACTGGCGGAACGGCAAGCTGGGCTGCGAGTTGCAGCTGAACGAGACGGTCCGCGATGCCCGGTGGCTGCACAACAACCAGTACTTCGCCGTCGCGCAGAAGCGATCCGTCTACATCTACGACCATGCCGGTGTGGAGCTGCACTGCTTGAACAAGCACCTCGAGCCGCTCTTCCTCGAATTCTTGCCCTACCATTTCCTTCTCGCTAGCGCGGTAAGTCCAGTACTCCTATGACCCCTGCGATCACTGCTCTCGACTAACATCGCACAATCATAGCAAATGAGCGGCTACCTCAAATACACCGACACCTCGACCGGTCAAATGGTGGCCGAGCTTCCCACCCGCATGGGGGCGCCGACCTCCCTCGCCCAGAACCCCTGGAACGCCATCCTGCACGTGGGCCACCAGAACGGCAGCGTGACGCTGTGGTCGCCGAACTCGCAAACGGCGCTGGTGAAGGCGCTGGTGCACCGCGGCCCGGTGCGCTCGATGGCCATCGACCGCCAGGGCCGGTACATGGTGTCGACGGGCCAGGACCAGAAGATGAACGTGTGGGACATCCGGATGTTCCGGGAGGTGCACTCGTACTCGTGCCACCAGCCGGGGGCGTCGGTGGCGATCAGCGACCGCAACCTGACGGCGGTGGGCTGGGGCACGCAGGTCAGCGTGTGGCGCGGGCTGTTCGACGCGGCGCAAGCCGACCAGGGCAAGGTGCAGAGCCCCTACATGGCGTGGGGCGGCGACGGGCAGCGCATCGAGAACATGCGCTGGTGCCCGTTCGAGGACGTGCTGGGCGTCGGCCACGACCAGGGCTTCGCCAGCATCATCGTCCCCGGCGCGGGCGAGCCCAACTTCGACGCCCTGGAGGCGAACCCCTACGAGAACACCAAGCAGCGCCAGGAGGCCGAGGTGCGCGGCCTGCTCCACAAGCTGCAGCCCGACATGATCTCGCTCGACCCCAACTTCGTCGGCAAGCTGGACACGATCCGCGACCAGAAGAACCGCGAGGAGCGCGACCTCGACCGCAAGCCCGAGGACCCCATGGAGAAGCTCAAGAACCGCGGCCGCGGCCGCAACAGCGCCCTGCGCAAGTACCTCCGGAAGAAGGGCCGCCGCAACGTCATCGACGAGAAGCGCGTCAAGGCCGAGTTGCTGCACAAGGAGCGCACCGCGCGGGCCAAGGACAAGCTGCGGGCCGAGCGACAGGAACTGGGGCCTGCGCTGGCTCGCTTTGCGAAGAAGGATATGTGATTTATCCTCTGGCTCGTGTGTTTCGTGTATGTATTTCCGTTTGGGGTTGTGGTGGGGTGTTCATCCTGCGACTTTGAGCTCTCAGATACCCTGGTGGTTGGAGCGTCGGGCTTCCATCGCTGTTGTATTTTTTATGTTTGCATATTCCCGGCGTTGAGGTTTTAAGCGGATGATAAGATTCGGCTACCTATAAACTTAGATGAGAAGCAAGGAAAGAAAAAGTTTTTAGTCTTTGAATATATCCCATGATAGAATGTGCAAATAAACGATCATCATCATATACATCAACGGGCACACGTTAAACTACCCAAAACCCACCCCCACCCCCCCCCCCCCCCCCCAACATCACAACTTCATAACCTCCCAAAATCCAACCCCAAGAAACTTAAACAGAAGAGAGAGAGAGCTCAAAAATCAAGCATCAACACTCCCCGACCCCCTCTGCCCACCAGCCTTCCACCGCCCCACACACTCCTCATACGCGCCACACGCCTTCCACGCACTCAAAATCAAACCGACAATATGCTCCATCCCCTTCCCATTCTTGACCTCAGCAAAGACCGTCGGCCCCCCCTCGCGCATCCGGGCCGCATCCCGCTCCATGACGCCCAGATCCGCGCCCACGATCGCCGCCAGATCGCACTTGTTGACCACCAGCAGATCGCTGCCCGTGATGCCCGGCCCGCCCTTGCGGGGCACCTTGTCGCCGCCGGCGACGTCGATGACGTAAATAATGAAATCGGCCAGCTCGCGCGAGTAGTTGGCCGCCAGGTTGTCGCCGCCGGACTCGATCAGCAGCAGATCGGTCTGGAATTGCTTGTGCAGCGACTGCAGCGCCAGCAGGTTGGCGCTGATGTCCTCGCGGACGGCGGCGTGCGGGCAGCCGCCCGTCTCGATGGCGCGGATGCGGTTGGGCGCCAGGGCCTTGTGGCGGGTGAGGAATTCGGCGTCTTCTCTGTTGTTTTGGGACCCGCTTCGGCATTAATAAAAGATTTGGGGTGGGGGGAGGGGGAGAGGGAGGGGTTCCTTTGGAAGAAAAGGGGAAGGAAGTACGCACCTCGTGAAGATGTCGTTGGTCACCGCCGCGATGTTGTATTCATCGCGCAGGGCATGGCACAGCGCCAGCATCAGCGCGGTCTTGCCGGATCCGACGGGTCTAGATGCGAGAAAATCCCATGAACTCATTCCGTAACCGCAGAGATTCGCAGAGGAGGTAGACCTACCCGCCAATACCAATGGTGAAGGCACGATCTCTCCAGTCCCGGGACTCCGACAATGGCATCTCCCGGTTGATGTAGGATCCCGGTCCATCGAGGATCTCGTGCGAGTGGCCGTGGCCTCCGGTGACATCGTCGTGGGAGTGGCTGACGCCAGTGTCGTGGGAGTGAGAGTGAGACATGATGTGTGGTTGCGGAGGTCTGTACAATCCCGAGACGAAGAGGATGGTAGGTGAAGAAAAGAAAAGCGAAGAGCAGAGAGAATAAGAGATAAAAAGATAGCGAGTATTAGTATATCTACTGAGTAAGTATGGCGGGGCGGTGGAGGGGCTTCCCGCTCATCAAGTGGTTGGCACTGGACGGCGACTGCCGATGCCTGGCCCCGATTGGCGCCCAGATCCGACGGCTAACTTGAAGTTGTATTCAAGATTGAAGATTGATTTGATTTGAAGTGAAATGCTCTCTTACACGACAATGCGGCAACGCAACTATCAACACATTATCTTCCCAAAATATCCCAAGCGCCTGAAGCATAACGAGAAGTAAAAGACAAGACAAGAGAGAGAGACAGAAAAGGAAAGCAAGATCACGTCAATCGCCCAGGTAAGGTGGATATCAAATAAAGCAGCTCCACAAGCACAACATTCACTGCAATGACGTTCATAAACACGTCAAACCCTCACAGAACGCTGTGAGAGATGGAAGGATAATCAAATAGAGCAAAGAGAAATGTGAAAAAAAAGGAACTGTCCGGACAATGATCCGGTCTAGATGCAAGATCGTCTGGATCAATCACAGGCACAACCGACTCAAAAGACGCCTTGTCAATCAAGCCTGTTGACTTTCTAAATGCAATTGAAACCGGACCATATCGACCCAGCCCCGCAAAAACAATAGCATATAGCACCCAAACCCAGTACGTATGTTCAATGGCGGCCAAGGAGACAAAAAGACACCTGCAGATGAGAAAAAAAAAGCATCGGAAAAAGAGAAGCCTCGCACAGTATCCTCAAGGTACGCCGATTCCCGCCTGGTGAGACTGCAATGATATGAGATGACAAGCAACAAAAAGTAACCCAAACCACAATTACTCTAAGATTAAGCGCCCCCCTTTTGCTTCTTCGCGCCCACGCGTGGACTAGCCTTCACCTTGGCTGGCGCAGGTCCCGGTGCTCCGTTCAAGTCCGGCCCATTATCATCATTTTCAACCTTCACCGTGCTGGCCCGACGCCGCTTGGTTCCCACGTTGGGACTGGCACTGGCACTCGTCACTTGCGGACCATTGCCCTGCACTTGACCCTGCGGCATCGGAGGTCCAGCTAGGTGGGTTGGTGCAGGGCTAGGATGGCCAGAAACACTCAGATGAGGAGACCCTTGAGCAGGGGGTAGACCCAGATGAGCCATGGCTGGGGAGGCGAATTGGTTCGGAGCGTTCATGCTGGGAGCGCGGGGCTGACCTTGTTGCATGGCCGGGTTCATTTGGAGGGGCATGAATGCAGGATTAGGAACTTGGTTCTGCATCGAATTCACCAGGTTGCGCAACGATTCCCAGGGTGTCAATTGAGGGTTTTGCTGGGAGAACTGCATCAAAAATTGCATAGATGCGATCGTCTCCGAGACCTACACCATGAGATATATCAGTATAGCCTGGGAGATTTTTGAGGGATGAAACCCACCTCCATGAATTGCATTACAGCACCCGGGACACCGTTCAGAGTCACCATTGATTCGGGTAGAGTGGCCGCGGGCGGTGGCGGCTGCTTCTGCTGGCCACGCTTGCCCGCATTTTTGGTAACCTTAGGACTCTGCTTTGGCAGCTCTGCTGCTGCCTGTTCTAGGGCTTGTAGCTGGCTGCGAGGCAGATACTCGGTATGATTCAACATAACGATATCTAGCATCTCGATCTTGTTGTTCATATCAAAATGTGCCGTCATCGTTCCGTTGGCAAAGAGCTAGATTCGCTGTCAGTAACTTTCTTCAGATTAGATCTAGCGGAAGAAGTGCCGACCTGAGTATCGTTGGTGAACCAGTAAATGAAGGAAGTCCGGGGGCTCTCCACAATGTGACCTCCGTTCGGCAAGTCCCGCTCCCGAGCCCCCTCCACAACCATCTGGATATGGCGGATACCGCTCGTGAATTGGGTGTAGTAATAGCGCGGGAGTGCGACCGTGCCAATCTCGAATTGCTTCGAACCCGTCTGATGGTTATATACGCCCTGACGCAAGACGCCACCAGGGGCGTAGAACCGGCCCACGAATTGTTGCCAGTAGGCGAGATCATGTGCCTCACCGCGGCTCTGTAAGAAGTTAGCATTGCTCTTCCTGGCGCGCGAGTGTACTTTGGACACATACTTGGAAGCTGCTCAGGTGTTCTGCGAAGCTATTCAGGTGGAGAATTGCCGCCCCTTTCATCGGTATTCGTGGTTGCTGTTGCATCATCATCGTAGCTGGATTCTGCTGCTGCTGCTGCTGCGCCGCCTTCAGCTGTGCCTCCTGGGACATCATAGGAGGTTGTTGTTGTTGTCCCTGTACAGGCCCCTGCTGACTTTGTGGTGGTTGCGGCTGCGGCTGCGGCTGCTGCGGCGGCTGCTGTTGAGGACCGGGCTGCTGCGACTGTGGCAGTTGTTGCGGAGGCGGATTAGGGGTGGGCTGCGGCTGCGGAGCGGGAGGTTGCTGCTGCGGCGGCGGAGGCTGGGTAGTGGGTATCTGCGACGGATTCGGTTGCGGAGTCGCGCTCCCCTGGTGTGGTGGGGGGCCGGGTTGGGGCTGCGGCGTTGCGCTTTGTGCATCGTGCACGCTCTGCGGTTGCGCGGCTGCCCGTTGCTGCGGAGTCTGCTGGCCAGGTTGAACCGGGGTGGCCGCCTGCTGGACTTGCTGGGCTTGATGCGCTTGCTGTGCCTGAGCCTGCTGAGCCTGTTGTGCCTGCTGCGCGTGTTGGGCCTGTTGCACATGCTGGGCCTGTTGCGCTTGGGCCGCTTGGATGGCGAAGAGATGTTGCTGCTGCTGCTGGATATTCTGCGCTTGGCCGTGGGGCATTTGCTGCATCTGCATCTGCATGTTCACGGGTCGCACTCCTTGATTCGCTTGCATGGCGGCGACATGAGCGGCAGTCAGGCCGGCAGGATTGCCGTTGGGTAACGATACCGGAAGTCCACCATGTTGCTGCTGATGCTGCTGCTGTTGCTGCTGTTGCTGGAGGATCAGACGTTGCCTCATAAATGCCTGTTGCTGCTGCTGGTGCAAAAGTTGTGGGTTACCGGCGACTAGTTCGGGGTAGAGTGAGTTAGCAAAGGTCCAACCTTATTTGGCCGGCGAAATGCAGTACTGTCCAGCCGAAGCACGATTTACGGAGCCGTCGAGCGACCCGGGGGGAACCTACATTGTTGAGCGAAATGAGGCTGCTGAAACATGTGTGCCTGTGCCGGACCCAGATGGGAGAGAGCATGAGCCTGCACTGGCCCTCCAGGCCCCGTTGTTCCAGCACCTGGCGGCATGCCTGCCATCATAGGTCCACCTTGACTGACCTGAGGCCCTCCGGGAGCCGACACACCTGGGTGCACCGCCTGCACCATTCCGGCCCCGGGGTGAGCATTGGGATGTTGACCAGGGGCCATTGGATGACCTGGCGGTAAAGTATGGTGCTGCGGGATGCCTTGAGGGGCGGGAAACGGTTGCGCCATCATCATCGCTGTGCTACGAAGCCGCCGATAACGGGACTCCTCGGGGTCGGTGAGAGAGGCGAAAAGTTCAAAAAGGAGTCAGCCGGGGGCGGAAGACTGGGCGATAAAGCGACCGACAGCAGAGAGATAGGAGGAGGTAAAGAGAGAAAAGGAAGAGGGAGAGAGAGAGAAGGGAAGAGAGGGCTTTTTTTGGGGAGGCCGAAAGAGGCGGACGTCGGGACTGAACGACGAGCGCGCTTGACGTGGAGGGCACAACAGGGCCGCTTTTAGTGCCGGAGCGGAGGCCAAGACGCAGCTGACAGGCGATTGAGCCTGCGTCGGTATCGTCCAGGACCACCCAAGATCTGCAGCATGGATCGGACCGGCCTAATCACCTGTTGCCCGCCAGATCGGTGGGGAGGGGATGGAGGAATTCCTTGTTCTATACAGTCCCTGTAGCGTCAGCAGAGATTAGTCAGAAAGGGTGTGACCGAAGACTTGAGGGAAAGAAGAGACAAGGAGGAGGGGGTTGAAGGCGAGGAAGAGGCGGGAGGTTGGGAGGGGAAAGGTAGAGAATAAGGCGGGTGACAGAAGGCAGGACGCGATTAGGAGGGAAGATTAAAGCCGTCCTGGCAGAGAATGGAAACGCGCAGGGAACAGAAAGGAAAGGAATGGGATAGAGAATACAATAATGCATACACGGGAATTAGACTTAATGGTTAGTTAGTTAGTTAGGGGGGAGGCGGGAGAAGGAAGCAGGTGTGGAGGGGCTGCTACTACCACAACCACCACCACTTTTAGGGGCCGATAGGAAGATAGAGCGCGCGAAAAAGAGAGAGCGAGGGAGGGAAATGGAAAGAGGAAAAGAGAAAAACAGGAAGAGAGGGAGATACTGACCAGGACAAGAATGAGAGGGGAGGAAAGCGATTCGAGACGGGGGGAAGAGACGGGGGGAGAGGGAGAGAGAGAGAGAGAGAGGGCGAGAGAGGGAAGAGAGACGGTCCGGCAGGGCAGGCAGGCACCGCGCGATTGCAAGAACTGGACGTGTTGGCAGCAGTCGACAAGAGTTATTCCATTTGACTACGGAGGTATAGACCAACGATAAATGTGGGAGATTTGTCTGTCAAGAATTTCGAAAAGAGCAAAAAAAGAAAGAAGTCGACTTCAGTCAGAGTACACAGAGCGCATGGCCATGGGGTGAGATGATAGAGTATTATTTTTTCGCAGCTAAAATGTTCTTCTCGTTCTGTCTCTCTCTATCGCATTTCTCTTCTCGCTGGGTATATGAGGCCTTTTTTCCGCCTTTTCTTCCTCTTTCCTCCCGATCGGCGAATCGCCGTCGGCGCCTCGTCCAGAGTCACGCTAACACCTCGATCAGGCAAGGTGTCTCTATCACGTGGCATTCGGATCAATGCTGTTCCGCAGTGGGCATCGCTTTTTTTTTCTACTACTTATGCCCGCTTGATAGTTTTCTGCTTTCTTTTTTACATCTTCTCAACGCACTTTCGACCAGGGTGAAAAATCTCTGAGAAGCTGAAAAGCTGAGAAGCTAAACAGACAAAATGCTCTCTGGTATATGATTTGAAGTCTGTCCCCTTGCAGGCAGGGGAACAGCCTTCATCTCATGTTCGCTACTCTCGTGGTCCTGACAATCAGACCATCCAACGTCGCTAACAGATCAGGTCACCTCCGCAGATCTGCCACTCGCAGCAGGTTAGTTCCCTTTCCCCCTTTTCTCCCCTGCCCATTCGTCGCCTTGCGAATTGTTTCGAAGATGATAAAACTCTTTTCTCTTCTTTATCCTCTGAATCGTCCATGAGGAGACAGTTCGGACCTCCCTTTCCCGGTTGGTCTGCTACTTGCCAGTATATTTGGTCTGAGAAACAATTCGCACCATGGCTTGTGTGATTCACACGAAAACTCGTTGCTTAATGAAGTTCGTTGAACCCGTGGCTAATGTACGCTATAGCAGTTCTACCCCTTCCGAAATGACGTCGAACATACGGAGTGACATTAAGGTGTCGGCGGGTCGTCGATCATCTTCATGCACGTCGTAGTTCCGGAAAATAGCTTCAGATACAATGAAATCCAAGAATTTTTGCTTACTCGAACGTGCTCCCTATACAATCCTGTCTTTTGTAATTATTTTGTAGAATGTCTTTCTTTTGATACTGGTATCGGCCTACATAACGCCATGTCTACCGGTCTAGGCCCTAGGATTCGGCGTCGCTTCGCCGCTTGCTAGACCTACCATACTCATGGGAGCTCGTAGTCGGGGATGGTCTCACCTTTGTGGCTCTATGGTCTACGGGAGCCAGTTCTCTGTGGAAATCTTCTAATTCCCAGCATCGCCTGCTTGAGCATAAATTAAGCATTGTTGTAGGACACATTCATTCTTCCTCGTGATTCGTGAAGAGTCTTTGCGAAACTGCCCCATCTAAAGCTTCAGACAGTCGATCTATACAGCGTAGGGAGTAATATTATTAGCTTGCTCCGCTGCCATCATTGGTAGCGCGGTGCTAATCTTCTACAGGTGCTTGCTTCTGCAGCGCGGAGATTGCAGATCACGGCACTATCACGTGATCCCAGTTTGTTCTCCGCCCGCCCCCAGCAGGAAGCGGACAGGGTAGAAAGTCCTTGTTCGGGCTCCTACTCCGTAGTCGCAACCTATCCGCTGATGCAGACGAAGGCTTTGGTGCAGCATTAGCACTCTCTTCCGTACCTCATAATCTGGTGGCCTTGCTCGCCCTGGATGTCTTCGCCAATGCTCCAAGGCAGGTTCCTTTGGTCTCTGGCGCGACCCTGTCGGATTATCGCCCATCGCCGCTTTCCCGCCGCAATCCTCGCCCATCCACGACGATTCCATCCCTCGCCAGCGTGGCTCTCATCCACACCGTCTGACCCGCAGGACCCTCGCGACTCGGCGAAAGGTACCGTTCCCGGTGATATTCCAACCCTGAACGCTGAACCAGACCTCGCCCACCGCGAGACCTCCGAGACCAAACCGGCGACGGAACAGCATGAAAACAAGACTGATAAGCCCTACGGTTCCGCTCTTCGGAGGGTGATGAGGAACCGGAGAACGTCTGCGCAACTCACTGTTCCCGTCACTACGGTACCGGAGTGGTTTCGGCAGCGCAACATCGTCGTTCATGATGGGGAGGGCGAAAATGCCGGAGTCTCGGTACAACAAGTGCAGATCCGGTCATCGTCGGATCTCAACGCGGAGAAAGCGTCCTCAGTCGAAAAGCTCGGCCACGGTGGTGATGGCGAGGGCCCATCGGCCTCAGACGACTCGACGCCACAGGAGAACCGCTACGCCTTGACGGATGCCATGTGGGAGGAGCTTTGTGCGTCTGCACGCGCTGGTATGCGTCTGCCGCCGGCAAGGTACGCCCAAGAACCCTCAGCTCGGAAGTCACATCTGGTCCTGCAGTATCCGGGTGCAGATGGGATCTTGTTTCTGGACGCGGTAGTCAAGAGGTTGGCTCAGGAGGTTGGCGCAGACCTGGTGACGCTGAACGCGCAGGACATCGCAGAGTTATGCAGCGAACAGGATCTGACAGATACCGGTAAAACCGACGCGATTCGATCCCTGGGCTACGACGTATATCGACCTACCATACCGGAGGTTTCGCAGGATGGAGTGGATTCGACCGAGTTCGACAACGACGACGACACTCTGCAACCATTGCACTCATCCTCCGATCTCCCGGCAGTGAGCCAAAGGTTTATCTTAGGATCGTCTGGAGAGATTCATGACGTACTGTCTAGGTTGAAGCTGTTCAACCCGGCAGCGGATGGCGCGAACGCCGCATCGAAACCAGAGAGTAGACGACTTCGGCTTGCCCGCCAACTCATTTCCCCCTCTAGCAGAAAGCCTGCACCACCAGCATTGAAAGAGGCGGATGGCAACACGCCCGCAAAACCGGCAGTTTCCGAGCCCGAAGCGACCCCAGCCGCTCGCGATGTCATCGTCCAGGTCCAGGACTATGACGAGATCCAGGATACTCGTGAAGGCGCCAAGTTTATAATAATCTTGCGGAAAGCAATTGAAGAAAAGCGCAAGGCCGGATCCCGGGTCTTGTTTGTTGGCACGATGGCACAGGAAGCTGCATCCGGGGCAGATTCCTCCCGATTAATGCAGAACGCTCCTGATGACCAGTTTTCCCAAGTGCTGCTCGTCACGCCTGACATGGGCTCGGAGGTGGCAGCGCGTACATTTGCAGAGGACCAACGAAAACGGACGTTAGATATCAACATCCGCCACATCCAGGACATGCTTCGCACGCGACTGCATGAACAAGCCGCCGCACTCAAGGACGATATCTTCCGTGATCGTGCCTGGCCATTGGACTCGTCTCTTGTGAAACAGAGTGGCTTGGAAGAGCGGTACTGGTCATACTCCCAAGTTCACTGGGTATGCACGCTGGCACTCGGCTCTCTCAAGGCTGGTGAACAGCTTGGTTTCGAGCACATTCGTAGAGGAATTGAGATGACAAAGCAGAGCGAGCGCGCCAAGAAGGACTGGCTGCAAGAAAAGGCGCCCAAAGCCAACACAGGAGGTGCGGCTGGTGACCGGGAGCGCTTGCTGAGCTCTCTACGAAAGACGTGCAACTCATATGAGAAGAAGCTGCTGAACGGAGTTGTTGATGCGCAGAGCATCCGGACTACGTTTTCGGACGTTCATGTGCCCCCAGAGACTATCGACGCCTTGAAAACGCTGACTTCGTTGTCTTTGATTCGTCCCGAGGCGTTTACCTACGGTGTTCTGGCTACGGACAAGATCCCCGGTCTACTGCTCTACGGGCCGCCTGGAACAGGTAAGACACTCCTGGCCAAGGCTGTAGCCCGCGAGAGTGGTGCCACCGTTCTCGAGGTCAGCGGCTCGGAAGTTTATGACATGTACGTGGGTGAAGGTGAGAAGAACGTCAAGGCCATCTTTACGCTCGCGAAGAAGCTCAGCCCTTGTGTTGTTTTCATTGATGAGGCGGACGCCATTTTCTGCTCCCGAACCCGTGCTAGTAGCCGTACCTCTCACCGGGAGCTCATCAACCAGTTCCTGCGCGAGTGGGACGGAATGAATGACCTCTCTGCCTTCATCATGGTTGCTACGAACCGACCCTTTGATCTGGATGATGCTGTTCTCCGACGTCTTCCCCGCCGCCTTCTGGTTGATCTTCCGACCGAGCAGGATCGCCAGGCCATCTTGAAGATCCATTTGAAAGACGAGCTGCTCGACAGCACAATAGACCTTGCGGAGTTGGCGCGCCGTACTCCGCTCTATTCAGGTTCTGACTTGAAGAATCTTTCAGTGGCTGCCGCATTGGCTTGTGTGCGAGAGGAGAACGAACTGGCGGCACAGCACCAAGGCGACAAGCCCTACCAGTACCCAGCCCGACGCACGTTGACCTGGAAGCACTTCGAGCGGGGGATGGAGGAAATCAGTGCATCAATCAGCGAGGACATGGCGTCCTTGTCCGCAATCCGGAAGTTCGATGAACAATATGGTGATCGCAAAGGACGGCGGAAGAAGAGTCCTGGGTGGGGATTTATCCCAGTGGGTGCGGACGCATCAGCAGCGGCCGAGGATGCTGCGCGCGTCCGGACCTGACCTTGGCGGCAATGAGTATTCTTGTATAGATCGACTTTTATTCTCTCTACTACTTGGTTTTGGAGGGTTCGGATTGGAGTGGACTGGGATGGAAAGGCAGGCAGGCAATGACGATCAATTGTACACTAATTAGCGACATGAACCTGTAACAATATTGCAGATACCTGCTATCTTTCTGGAATAGAATGTTTGTTTTCTCGTACATATGAGTGGAAATGTCTGAATCTAAGCTATTCATTAATATAAAGTATAGTGGATGTAAGTGAAGTGCAGTACTGTACTTCCGGAAGAAGTAAGCCGGGGAAGGGGCTCGACCTCGGAATGACATCGACGAAACGCCGCCGCCTTTGGATCAGCCAACCTTTTCGGCTCCTCCTCAGTTGCAACAACCTCCCCCCCCCCCCCCCCCCAAACTCTCCAGCAGGGCTTTCCTTCATTCCTCTTGTTTTAGCCTACTTTGCTCTCTTGTCAATTTTGTCGCCATTTTCTCTCATCTCTTTTGAGAGGCTTCAATCTTCTGGTCTGGGCTTGATCTTCCTCGGGATTGTCGCCGTCATCCTGAATTTTTTCCAATTGTTTCCCCGCAGCTTCTATTTTTACCCCTCTGCTCGACCTGTCACATTGCACTCACCTCGCCCACCATGTCAACCACCGAGGCCCGCGATGCGGCCATCCGAGAGGCCAAACAATATGTCCGCGACACAGTGCGAAATGACTGGGTCTTTGAACTGTCCCCCGAATACGGCATTCCTTCGTTCTCATCACCGCCGACTCCGGAGCAGGACGTGCTCGAATGGCGCTTGCGCGAATACGACAGTTCCGGCTCCGAACTGGAACCCCAATCCTCCCCGACAATCAACCCCGCGGATGTCCAGCAGCTGCCGGGCTTCACGCCGTCGGAGATCTCCAGCCCCATCGCGACACCGCTGGGCGATGATTCGGAGCGCCGGCGCAAACGCCGCCGCCAGATGGAGGAGGAGATGCGCTGGAACGAGGGCTTGCGCGCGTGGGTTGAGCGACGAGATGCGTGGTCGGGCGCCCACACCAAGGACGAGATCCGCTCCAAAAACCTGAAGAAGCACCAGCAGCAGCAGCAGGAGGAGGGCCACGCGACCGAGTCCTCGTTATCGTCATCGGACGCGGCCGTGCAGAGCCCGCCCAGGTCTCCGACTAGCGACCTGGTCGCCAGGACGGAAGCTGCCCTTAGCCTTGGAGAGCCGAAGAACCTGGCGCAGCTGGACGGCGAGGAGGCTGAGCCATCGACAGTCGCGGAGGACAAGAAGGAACCGACTGCTTCCACGGAGACCATCATCACCGAACCGGGCCCCCAGAAAGAGACCTCCAGCGCCACCACGGAGACTTCGTCCTCCGAACAACCGCAAGCGCAACAGCCGCTTCGAACACTCGAAGAGCCCTTCATACCCGTCGTCCCCTCCCTGATCTCGGGGACCAATCCCATCCGCGCCTCCATTACGCCAGCCATGTACCCCTCCATCTACTCCAAAGTCGTCATCCAGGGTCTCACGCCCACTGTCCCCATCAACCTCGCCGACGTCACCAAAGCCATGGTCCAAGGCTGGAAGGCCGACGGCCAATGGCCCCCCAAACCGACCCAGACCTCGATTGTTCTACAGGACGACGCGACCATCCCTCGCCGACCGGAGGACAGCACCACGACGGCGGCAGCAGCAGCAGCAGCAGGCGGGGACCGCGCGCCTTCATCGCCTGAGTCGAAACGCCGCTCCGGCGTCGCCAGTGCCGTCCGCAAGGTATTCCATTTCTCGGGGTTCCACCCCCATCCGTTTCACCGGAGAGGCTCTTCCAGTCAACAGAATACTGAATCCCAAACGCAAGCTGGCGGTGAGTCCGGAGCGAATATTGCACAGTGAGATTTGAGCAATCACAAGCTGAGACTGTTGGATCGCAGCGTCTGGACTCATCCAGGAATAACCTCGAATGGAGCGGCATCGATACCGCCGCCATCCTCGTCTCCAATATCATGATCTCTCTTATTGCCCCAAATTCTCCCCTTGTGTCTATTCTACTGCTCCCGGATTGTTGCATGCATCATCCCCCTCACCACCTTCACTCTCTACCCTTCCTCTTGAATAATGATGTCTCTTTCTTCTTGATTACATGTCACGTATGTACGGTTATGGTTCGATCATGATACTCTGCCTGTTTTTCTCTTTCCTAATGTTGCTGATGGATACTTATGTTATGACGTAAGATGATGCGTTGGATCCATTTTAATCTCCTAGCCTCATGCATGCAGGAGGGAATTTTTCTTATTTGTTGCCTCAATTTCTACTTCTGGTTAGAGCATACAGAATCATGGATATCCCAGATTGTTGTCAATGCACGGGGCTTAGACCCACCCAGGCGGATCATTCGATATATGGATTCTTACATGGTGCCGAGCAGTATTTATGATTACTTCGGAATGGAAACTTGGGTTTTGCTGGGTGACCTTCGTTGTAGTATATAGTCCAGTCTGTCTGCGATGATGCTGACTTTACCCTACCACCTGCCCAGCACTGGGAATTGGACTATGTATCAGTATACACCAAACCCTCGAGTCCATGATACGGCACTGTACTCAGAGGTTATGCTCCCAAAGCCGGAGACTCCGTCTCTGCAGTTTGGAGTACTCGAACCGACTGAACCAGGAAAAAGACCTGATTGCTCGTGCGTGGTAGGTATGCTACAACCGACAATTCAAGTTCACCTGCAATGCAGCGTTCCAACTCTATCGATCTTCCAACGCGCCACAGAACCCCTCACCCTCGATAACTATACCATCGAACATAACCATCATAGATATACTTAGGCACTGTACAGCAACTTAAGCATTCAAACCATGCAGTCATTTTGACCTTGAGCTCTCGAAGGACAGGACAGATCACGTAAAGCTGAGCCCTGCGACAAGGTAGCATACTACACTTATTCAGGCCGGATGCGCCTTCTCGCGTCGGAGGCTAGGGCAGTGGGAGCCAGCCAAGGTGGATACAAAGCTGGAGATGGAAAGGCCAGCCTGGTGTAGCAGCCAAGGGAGAGGGGTCTATCATACGCTTTGGGGGTAATACTTTTAAGGTTACTGCCACGGACTGCGCGGGTAGAACTATCTTAGTATGTAGCGGTACCGCGAGTAGAATGGGTCCTCGTCCGCTGAAATTGTATGAAAGCACGATCAAGCCCAATATCAAATCTCAAGAGCTCGAGCACAGTGTATAGAAGTTGCAGCAAGGCGAGTGGTCGCCGGCATGACGCGCACTATTACTGTCTATCGCAGGCCGCCGATGAACTGAGGTGAGTGATGTCCTATTCGGGCGATGTGTGAGATGCAAAACTGCAGGATTGACGTATGAGTTGGTGCCGAGCATACGACGCCAGTCTTCAGCAGTGCGGGCGAATGAAGATAGGAATCAAGAATTATTCGTTTGTATCTTCTGGACTGTAAGAGGCGCCCGCGGTCTTAGGGTCATTCATTCTTCGGGGGTGGTGGTGAATAGCTGGGTTACGGAGACCTGGAATCCCCCGTTCAAACAACAGCGCATGCTCTTGCAAGCAAAACGCCGACCGGACATGACTTCGTCAATTTTCTTTCCCCGTGACTGTACTTGAACGGCCCTGATATGGCGATTTTACGCGCAGAACAGGATTGATCAAGACATATATACCACAGTATAGCTCCAAACTGAATCAAAAAGGTCCTTTGAGTTGTGACACACTAAGAATTGGCTAAGGCCTGTTGTAAAGTATACCGAATGAATCGCATATTCGGAAATCCAGATTTCTTAGGTCGTTGACAAGATCTGGGCTGTCTTGGGTGTAAGGATATTTGGGGTGATACCAGTATAAAGGATACTAAAAGAACCTTAGAAGGTTCTGCAGACTACAGTAGATACTAGGTTCTAAAAGATGTATTATCTGTGTAGCCAGTGCTTATAGCAATAATAAAATACTCTATGTATTGATAAAGCTGTAGTAGAAAGTAGTATAAGAAGCTGTGTGTGCTATGTATCTACCTGTATAGAAAAACTCCAGTCATGCCTGTAAATATAACTTATAAAGTTTTAGATCGATTATAAATACCTACAGATAAAGCAAACTAAAGTTTATACATATAGCTTTGATATTATATATATATAGTTGAATTAAAGTAGTATAGTAGTCTCTAAGCTGCAACTACCGCCACACAGCTAAGAGCTGCTAGAAGTAAGGATAAATTCATCATTATTACCATCACTTGGGCAGTTGCAATCCATGTATGTTTCAAGGAAGATCTAGCCCAATGACAATGCACCCGTTCTCCTCAACCACCGAATATAACATCAGCATAGTTTGTAAACAGCCAGTAAATCTCATCCTAGTCGTTGTCAGCGTAGCTGATAAGATATCAATAAGAAGGCGACTATCTCAAACTTACGCCTTCCATCATGTCACAAAATCTTTCATCGGCCTGTAGAGCAGCATCCTGCACAACCCGAACCCGGATAAGTAGATCATATCCATTTTCGTTGGCAAAGTAGAATCGCAGGATACTACCATCCCGAAAGGCCGATGTCTCATACTTGGGTCGCGCATCCGTATCTTCGTACCACTGGCCCAGAATGCGCTCGGTGCCGTCGTGGTAGCAGAGTAGAAGTCCCGTACATCGAGATTCAAGATAACAAGCCACAAGGGATCGAACATGCCTGAACGGTGCTTGTGAGAAGAATCTTGGGGGATTAAGGATATCTATCACTTCCATGTGTTGACGCAGCGGGATGGCGGAAATAGCTTGGCGTGGAACGGTGTGCCTGTGCGGCTGGTAGATACTACCCAAGCTCGTGAATCTGGTGATGCCTGGCGACTTGTCGTAGTAGAGACCTTGAAGATCTCCATGATCTGCATTGAATAGGCTCTTTGTACATGTCCTGCTGGGCTCGATGTAGGGACCGAGAAAGTATATTTCGTCTTTACTGGTGGTTACCTAGCCGATGTCAGTAAAAAGCTTCTTCGCGCGAAGAGGCACAGCATACAGCTAAGTAAGGTTCGGGTAGGTAGTCATCTCGCTCCCAGAATACAGACACTGAACTTATGGTTTTTTGACGACCAAGGCGGAAGTGGATAGGGTGACCTTGTTGGCGCCCATACCAGTGGCTAAAAGAAGATTCTCCACGAGATGAATGCGGAGAGCAGGAGAGAAAGTGGGTTCCAATGCCAACAATGCCCGCGTTCGAGCAAAATGCGGTAAGTCCGCATAGCTTTCCTTCCTTACTCTGTAAGGGGATATACTCCATAAGCCGCTGAGCGTGGGTCGAGAAGTCCACATGCCGCGGCCAATCATAAAATGAATCCGCAGAGGGGCGGAAAGGAGGAAGTATAGATGACCAGAGGAAGTCATGTCCAAACATGGACTTGTCGCAAGGGCTGATGTCGAATATTTTGAAAACCTGAAGTTTTATAAATTGATAAATTCCAGTAGCCGGGAACAGGCACCTACATCCCACTTGAAATCCACACGCAACTCTTTTGTCTGGGGTTAAACGACTCCACGGAACCGAGTGTTAGACATTGTCTTGTTCGGTTCGGCGCTTGGTACTTCTGACACAAATTCCAGCTGAGAAAGCCCATGAATATCCATTGTGAATATCATTGCCGCTTTCGAGGAAGGAACCGATATGGCTGTAGAACACTCGCTTTTGTGGCCGTACACTACGTCTCCCTGGCCAAGGCCACACACATATCTCTGCTTCATCACATGAGTGTAGTATAAAAAGAGGTCACAATTCAAGGAGAGAGTCGCAGTTCCGTTTGTGACAGAAGGGGCGGACCAGAGATGTTTCGTAGCCGGGAGGGCCAGAATCGAGCGTACACTGCCAGGGGAAATGCAGTCCCAAATCATTGTAATGAGCTCCGGCGGAAGTTGCCCGCATCTTTTGAGCAGCTCTAGATATTCATCATCGTTGGGCGGATGCTGAGAATTGGCTGAGGCGCGAACTAATGAGTGGATTGATTGTTGAAGGAATCCATGACTTCTGTAGGCCTCTTGTGGTAGGCTAGTCCAGATATGAGGTATCATCGCGAGACCTATATCGTAAATCACGGTACTCTTTGGTGACTCTACTACAGCAGACAGGCAAAGACTATGAACAGCAGGCGCATATCTTGCCTTTCGGCGTGGATAATTGTGTACATATATGTAAAGATCATGCAACTCGATCGTCCGATCATCTTCTCGAAAAGTGAGAGCTGGAGTCCAGACAGCGGTCTGGTCTTGCGATTCAATAACTGCAGTATCATTAGCAGGTGAGTGAGGGTCATCTGAACTGCGACATACGCGCGCGAAAGGATGTATCTGTTGTAAACCTCTGACCACAAAGCGAGCAATAAGGGATTCGCTTGTAGTGAAGAGGCTTCCACAGAATACCTGTAGCAAACATGATTGATGGTGCAACAAGCCGCAGAGCGTGGATATACAGTACAGAAGTTGCTGATATTATCCCTCGACTTATATGCTCGCCGAAAAGCGGTCTGATTATGCTTTTGTTTTGTGATTAGTAGAATGTCACTAACCCCTCCTTCAAGCATATGCACTTCAATCGGGCAGAATTGCCAGGCAACTGATTGATCACAGAAATCACATGACAAAAAATATCATTTTGGGCAACTAATGAACGGAAATAAAGCAATGGGTTGCTTTATAGAGCCTAGAAATAAGGGCAAGAAGGATTTGGGGAGCACCAGGCCTTGATAGCTGTTTTCATACAGGAGGTTGATTCTCTTTCTTATCTTTTCTCCTCCTCTATTTTTCATTTTTGGTTAGAGTACACAAAATATCCCAGATTGTTGTTGATACACAGGTTTTAGCGCCATATAGGTAGATATAATGAGATATCGATTCCTATTTAGTACCAGGTAGCATCTATCAATACTTTAAAATAGGATATAAATTCGTACATCTAATCTTTAATCTTTACATGTAGTTACTTTAACCTGTCCCTATCTATAGTAGACAGTTGACTATCAGGCGTTATTCTTAAGGCTAAGGTTATGCCTCTGATATGCTTAGAGATTATCAAGTAATAGATTTAAGCCTTTGATCTCTGCACTTTATACTTAAACAGATCGAATTCACCTACACTAGAGATGGATGAAATGCCGTTCGTTTAATGCCCACCGCCAATTGATGTGTAGTAGCTTCCAAGTTATCGGTTCTAGCTCACTTCACCCCTCCATTCAACTCCGATTTACACCGTCTGCAGCCATACCTACCTCTGCTGCGAAGCACAGCACACACACCCTTACAAACACACACGAACCCCCTGAGACAGATATACATCTAACAACTACCACTTACCACTAATTTACCCCCAAGCATCCCTCAGAGCCCTCACCCTCACAGGCTCCCTATTCGCCGCAACAACCTAGTTCGATACCCTCAAACTCTCCGCATCAGTCTCATACAGAGCCAAATCGAACCGGTTGAACAAATAGGCCAGGGCCATCGTCATTTCCATCTGCGCTAACCTGCGCAAAATTAGCCATCTCTCCCCTTTCTTCCAACAAGGAATAACCCTACTTCATCCCAATACAAGCATACGGCCCTTTACTGAACTGTACCTTCCAATGATCCAAGCCGTTGGCTTCTTCGGAGAGCCATCGCTCGGGTTGATAGATCCGTGATCCTGCGGAAGATGGTCGCGTTGCGGCTGATGCTCGAGTGGCTTGTGGAGACGGTTGTCTAATTTCTTGGGGATTAGTAAATTTGACGGTAGGGAAGTTGAGACGCAAGGTGCTATGCTGGGATCACTCACTCCGCCGGGAATGAATCCCAGTCCTGCGATAACGCAACCACCCTGCGGGACTATACGGGGTAGAACTCCAGGGGCGGGGCAGGAGATGCGGAGCGTCTCGTCGATGACTGCTGACTAGGTTGTTGGGTTTCAGTGTGTCAGCTACATACCGGACCTAGCATTTACTAACGCTTTGGTAACGGAGTCTTATGGGCGGAGGTGGAGACGACACCCAGCGAAAAGAGAATTGAGAGGGGAGCAGAAGAAGGAGGGGAAGGGAACTGCACATGATATCTCAGCCTCCGCACCGCGGCCCCGTCATGCGCGCGGATTTGAGCATATACACTCTGGAGTTCACGTTGAAGAGTCTGCAGTACCCGGGGGCTGGACAGCAGATAGTAGACTGCATTGGCCAACGCATAGGAAGCCGTGTCTGCACCGGCGAACATGAAGAGAACGGCTTCGTCGATGATGTCTTCGGTTGAGGTTGACTCCGCCCCATCAGCGAGTAGAATGTCGCAGAGTGTTCTCTTGTCGGAGTTGGGGTCGGGGTGGGCTTGCTCGCGGCCCTTCTGGATGCTTGCCAGGTTCGATGTGCAGTACTTGGGATCGGCGGGTGTGAGCGGTTCTGCCTCGTAGGACTCGGGGGAGTGCCTTCTTGGCTTTCTCGAGCTGGAAGACAGGATTTACCTGGCGCATCCGTACGTAGCCGGGAACGATCCAGTGAAAGAGCCACTGGGGGAGGAGGTTGACGAGTTTCCCGAGGAGGGGGAAGTTACAAGACTTTGGACGGTTTAATATATTGTCTGATGAGTCACAACCCTACCGCGCTTGATCGTGGAGTCAATCCCCCACATAGAAGTGTATGCCTATGCAAGAAGTGCAAGGTCGTCGCGAGGTCGTCTAAAGTCTCTTGATTATGGGAGATACGTAGCGAGCTCCCGAATGTCCGGTCGGAGATCATGTTCAACTACCAATTAGCCAAAGGAGCACTGGATTACATGCTAGATATTCAGGGTGAGGGACGCACGCTGAGATAAACAAATAGCCTCTGAATATTCAGCGGCCTTCCATCCCGGCAGGCCCGCGACAGGGTCTCCCCTATATCCTCAATGTTACTGATCAGAGTCGACAATGAAGATTGGACTGCAGACGGGGTGAACGCTGGATTGAGCTTTTTGCGCCGGAGGCTGTGGTGGTGGAAGTCAGTCAACGAGGCGACGGAGTTTGAGAAGGGGAGGCTGGTGTAGAATGCTGGGTCGCGGTGGAAGGCTGTTCCGGGCTTGAAGACTCTAATGAGTGGTTAATACTTTGGTTGATCTTGAAACTTGTTGGATACACATACTACCTACTCGTGATAGAAATCTGGGTCGTTGATGTGGAGGTGGTTATGCGAGATGCGAATGATCCAGGAATCTGTGTCTCACTCAGTCGACGGGGGCCAAAACATAGAGTAGAGGGCGAAGGAAAGGTACTGTAAGTGGGTTTCAGATCGTAGACGTGGAATATATACTGTCCGTTTGCGACGGTGTCGAAATAAAATCGATACCAGTCTGTTATTGCAGCGAGAATGGGTCCCGGGAACTTTCTCAGCGGATGGAGATAGAGACGATAAAGTATTCGGTAGAGAGACTCTGGCTTATAAAGATGCCAAACAGGGTGCATAGACTGATGACTGGTGAGTACTTGTCTTTAAATTTGGAGGTAGGGCTGACTGACATGGACTGTGTGGTTAGAACCATCATAGTATGTATGTACTTGCTGTGCTGTCAAGCTTGTGAGTAGAGAGTAGAATGGACCTAGTCCGAGTAATTGCTTGAAGTACACAGTTCAGTTCCAGGATCAGAAGGACGAGAGGCCTAGACGTCGCATTGAAGTTGCAATAAAGTCAGGAGGTGCTCGGATGACGTGCAGACTTCTGTGGTTCAACGATTGACTTTCGATGTGGGCACAAGTCGTGAATCATACACTGTGCAAGTTGGACTATCTGAGAGTGCACAGCAGGCCTTATCTGGCTAGTCAAGCAAGGCACTGCTCAGTTTCTGTTACAAGACGATCATAAAGTGTCTTGGTACTCTACTGTAGTTCCGCCTTTCCAATATTACACTTTAAATATAATCTTTCCATCCACAATTTCCGAATGGTGGAAGTGCCGTTGCCCAGTATAACTATGCCCGTCAGAGAATATCCATTCACCGAAACACCAGAGGGAAATAATACCTCCAATGAGTCAATCCCATGATAACGTTCTTGCACACTTCCAAGAAAGCTGTAGTGATCTCATGGGTATCAGTATGGGAATTTTGGAAATGTCTCTTGATATTGTGGAAACTTTGGGCGGCCTCCTCAACCAGCTTAATAGCCCATTTCATGGCTGTGTCGCAGTCGACATCGTTGTTGAGCATTAATACCGGGATGAGGTTCTCAATCTGCCCGTCTGCCTGGGGGATCTAATCAGTAGACTCAGGAGCTACAGAATAATGGACCTACAATCTCTTTGCGCAGGGAAAACATGTCGTTGATCCTGCATTAGTGCTCAGCTTGATGGGTCGGAGAGATGGCTAGTATAGGTGAACTGACATGTGTACCAAATGCGATGTATGCTTCCATAACAGCTGCATCAGCTCGCTATCGAGTTGCTGTTGTGAGACATCGATGCCATAAATGAAGCTAGTTGTGCGTCAGCTGAGAGCCTTGTCGATAGACATTTCACCCACGGGATTGTGGCTATAACTGGATACACCCCTGCAGTGCGTTCGCGCCGGCTCAGGTATTGTTTCGGCGATGGAACGTGGTTTCTAGAGTAGACTGTATCCAGGGTATCGACACTCTCAACATAGTATAAGATCTGCCTCAGAAGAACTTTTAGGGTATCTGGAGACACGTCAGCTTGGTGAATGTCAGAGCGCGAGGCAGATTGACCTTTCGAGCGCGCGCTTCGAATGTGATCAGCGACTTCATTCCAGCAAAGCAAGGCATGCTGAAGCTCTTCTGGAAAGCATGTCAAATTGGGGAAATCGTCTTTCTCACCGAGAACGGCGTGGAAGTACTGTATGGATTGTGCTCTGTATTCCTGAGCCTTGTCCTTATCGTTGGCTAGGATGCCACAGTCAAATACTGTAGGCGAGACATCAGCAAGTCGATATTGCGAAGCCTTTATTGCTTAGATTTCCATACAGTCGTCCCAAATGAAATACTGTGGTAAGCTATTAGCCGCGTTCCAGCGAAAGATGAGATAACCAACCAATGCAAATGCTTTGAACTCGGTACATAAGACTTCGAATAAAGAACGAGCACAGATGATAGCAGCAAAGACTCCAAAGTCTGCCCTCTGAAATTTGCGACTTTAAGCCCGATTTGGTACCCATCTGTTTTGGCCGAGGTTACTTTACTGGGTCGGAAATAGGCCCACAGTAAAATTGATACTTACCGTTCAATCCACGGGTTGAGGACTTCGTGCCGGGCTCTCTCACAGCCAGGGTGAATCACAGGTTTTCAATGGGGAAACAAAGCATACAAATCAGGGATTGTGGCTTTCAGGCCACGCATTTTCTGCCGGAATGTGGCCAGTAATTCATCAGTCGACACTATCTGTCTTGGATTGGCTGGATTGCTTTTCTGCACGCCGTCTTGCACTTGGTCGTGGGATTCCTGGCCATTCGCCCGCGGTAGACTTTATAGGACCGCCATGATGAATAGACCTAGCAGGATTCTCTAAAAGAATACATCAGCATGATGGAGTGACTGATTCCAGTCAGGTGGGTACTTCATAAGGCCTAACTATTGGGAGCTAGACAGTAATTCTTTTCTTCTTATCTCCACTCGAGCTTGTCCTATCGAGCCCTTGCTCAGTTCCTGCGGAATGGCTGACGGTAATGCCGCGCTGGTCACCCGAGGCAGTGATCTGGTGGCACGGCTGTCGAAAGACTTGATGCGGCAATCTGAATTTAGTTCCCTGACGCTATCGATCTACGACACGGCCTGGCTGGCAATGATTATCAATAAGTCAGGGGAAGGCAGTGGATGGCTCTTTCCGGAGTGCTTTGCTTACCTTCTCGAGAATCAGGGCTCAGATGGAGGATGGGATCCTTTGCAACAATCCACCCGGTCTTTGGGGTATCCAAACTCTCTTTGCCTAACTGACTGCATCATTCACTCACTTGCGGCCTTGATGGCTCTCTGCCGACATGCTCGAGGTCCTGACCCGCCCGCTGATGTCTCCTCCCGGATATTAGATGCCAGAAGCTTTCTGCATCAGAAGCTTTCCATCTGGACTCTCGAAGACATCACTCATCTAGGCTTCGAGCTTCTCATGCCGGTGCATTTGCTGCTCCTTCAAGAAGAAGGCATTAAGTTTGAGTTCCCATCGAAAGTCAAACTCTTCCGAAAGTTTCAAGAAGCATATGCAGTGGATCTAGACTGGGTATGCGACGAAGCGCCTTGCCAGGTGCCTCTTTTCTCTCTCAAAGCATACATCGGAAAGCTGGACTTCAGCCGCCTCGGCCATGTGCCCACTTCCGCATGTGTGGCAGCGTCACCTGCCTCTACCACGGCATTCCTAATTGATTCCCCGAGGTGGAGCGCGCAATGTGAAGCTTATCTTCGACATATCGTAATCCGTGGTCCTGGGAAAGGAAATGGCTCTGTTCCAGGGGTTTTCCCGCTGGAGCTTTTTGAGCCAACTTGGGTAAGCTCCATCTCTTTTCCTATAGTGTCTATCACTAGCTGTACCATCTGATACTTGACGTGACAAGGTGCTGGCGACTCTGCTGGAGAACGGATTCACAAAAGAGCATCTTGGGGCTGCGCAGGTGGACTGCTTCTTCAGTTCCTGTACAGGAACTTGGAGTATGATGGCGTCATTGGTGCAAGTATGTCTGCCCCTATCGCAGGACCCATTTTCCCATTTTTGACACCTCGCAGCCAAGGCTTTCTTTCCAGACGCCGATGACACATCTCGGATCTTGACGTTATTGAATCTAAACGGATACAACTTGAGTCCAGTGGGCTTGGTGGCACGGTTCGAAGTAGAGGACTGCTTTGCGACGGTTGATACCAAGATGCCCAAACGTGTCAAGAGCATCAGTGTCAACGGCAACGTGCTGTGTTCTCTTCTTCAATGCTTATGAGAGAACTCAGCCCGCCTATTGCGGCACAGCTATGAAGGTGGATGGACCCAAGAACATGCCCGGTACGCCCTGTAGCTCCTTAATACACAATATCAACGCGTATTCCCATACAAAACCGAGACTATCCGGACACCGTCCAGTATCTCATAACGGAAGTATACAGTGTCAGCATCATCCTCCAGCGGATCCAGAAAATGTCTCTTGACGGTGATGTTTTAGCCGCGCTTGAGCCGATTTTGAAAGCCTGCTACGTCGCCTGTTCGGGGCTTCAACAGGTCATCACAAAGTGCACTGAGCATAAAGGAGGAAGACAGACAGCCCAATTTCCAAGATTGGGTTAGGATGGAATTCCTTGGTGGCACTATTAGTGACCTTAAAGAGACTCTAAGGGGGTACAAAGACACGATCGCTATGATCATCACCAGCATTAATAAGTAAGCCCCTACGTTGGAGAACAAACCATCTCCACGCAGAGCCATCTAACCTGTGGGTGCTTCAACCGCTGATGAAGGTGGCCACTACCATAAGGATCTACATCCCAACCGTAGACAATGTAAGCAATGTAATCGTCTCCACTCATTCAATCCCTATGACCTTAATATTAACGGGATGTAAACGTTTGGCTAACCAAGCCACCCCAAGTTACCTATTTGCCCTCGTAGCCAGAAGTCATCCAGTGAGTCAAAGTCGAGTTCAGTAGGTGGAATAATGTCGTCAAGAAAATTCGCTGACCCAGGGGACTGAGATAGGTGGTCGGCATTAACATAATTTTCCTGCGGCGGCGGCGTGGTTACCACCCTTGCCCCTGTAATACATTTGAATTATGAAAAGGCAGAAAGAAAAAGATTGAGAACCTACTTTTCATTGTTGTTATCTGGGAGACATGAGATTCTAAGCTGTGAAGCATCTGCATGCCTGTCTTAACTGAATATATCTGCCGTTTGAAGCGGTCAAGAATCGTCAGGCAATGGAGCCAAGACCTATTCAAAATGTTTTCATTGAAAGCTTCGCTCTTGAAAGGACACAGGCGAGCGGCAAGAAGGACCATGGCGCAAACAAATGTATCTAGGAGTATTAAGGATAAACAAGCCTTCAACACGGATATGGTCGCTTTACTCACAATGAACCTCGCGCCAACTTGCGTCTTCGGAAACTCTCCCAAGGCTCTCAAACATATGTTTGACAAGGGAATGGACCGTTGCAACACACAAAGAACAAGTCTTGACGGCAGAGCTCTCCTCAAGCGTCTCTTCCACCCCAGGCCGGTCTTCAAGATCCTTAAACTTGGTTCGAGCCGCTGCAGCTGACAGGAGAACTGGCCTAAGCACAAGTATCCTTACATATAAAAACCTACATAAGTATTAGCGTTGAATTTCCACCGGTAAAACAGCGATAACTTGGAGAGGGCGGTTGGACTGCAGATACCTGCTGCGGAAAATATAGCCTTGCCAGAGTGTACGTCTCAGAAGAGTATCAGTTGCATCTATGTGGCAAGTCGGTCGAAGATGAACCGGAAGTTCCACGGAAAGATCATCAAGCGTACGATTTAATGTTGAAACATGTTCGAGATGTGCACGGGACCACCAACGATGAGGATCTGGCTCAGCCTGGCGCTCAGTCGAAGAGGTATGATACAGCAAAATGAGGCTCTTGTTAAGAATCTCGAATAGCTTTATCGAATATACGAAAAATGCCATTTGAGACGTAGTGTGCGCTTGGTCGACCGGACCTTGACCGTCGCTGGCAGCAAGATTCTCGTCATCGGTCATTGACGGCAATCGAACATTGCCTTGTCCTGACGTCATGCTTGGTTGATTGAACGAGAGCGACAGAAGCCTAGGTACAGTGCATTAGCCACAATTTCTCCCAAGCGAAATCACGGAGGAAAGAAATATGACAAACCTGTCAATCATAACACAACTATGCCACACCCTGCACCTCATCTCCTGTTCCAATTGGGACCGAGGTATCTGCCCGTGATCCTCCAGGTGAAGCCCGAGGTACTGGGCATATCTGATAGCTAAGCCAACGACACTCCAGCACCTGCTCGCATATTTAGTGGATTGAAGGTAGATCCCGGTGAGTAGCAATAGTTGCACAGTTTCGAGCGAAGGTAGGTCGACTGCGTCTGCTGAATAATATTGCCTCGACTTCCGGTAGAAACGTTCTGCAAGGTCTTCCTGGTCGCCTCTCTTACAACCGAGGGCAAAAGCTATGTTCAGGATAGCTTGAGTAACTGGACTATCTATGCAAGAACCACGATGTGAGATATCGGCATCCGGGATCCAAAGTGACTCATATATCGAGACAAACGTTGGCTTGTGTAAGATCGGAAAGATCGGATGTACGTATGACCAAAAATGAAGCATCAAGGCGTCGGCTATCCGGCGCGTCGGCATTAAGAAAATACCCGGGCCATTGTTCGCAGAAGAATCATCCTGCGGCGTGGAAGTGCTTTTACCTGTCCGTGGGAGCGCCCGATCGGCCATTTCATCCATTCCGACTATGTGTGCAATCGATCGGAGAAAGGATGTAACAGAAGTACCTCCACCGTCACACAGACTTGCTTCTGGCGAAGGAACCATGACCAAAGCGTCAAGTCTGTTAAGTGGATCTTCAGATGGCCCTGCAACGCTCCTCTGTCTGTCCAATGCGCCGTTCGTCCGAGGACTCTGATGCAAGCGTGGTCCGGTGTAATCTAAATAACTTCGACCTTCACTGTTGAGCACTACCCAAGAAATACCGTGAGCTCCCCAAATCTCATTTTGATCTCGACAGCACAAAATGTCCTTTGCTCCGTATATAGACATACCTCCTGCTTCCGAATCGTACGGTGATCTGTCACCGTCTCGATCAGATGCTCTTGGATTTCCCGTCTCCAGTTCTTTCACCCGTTCCTCCAAAATGGCGACGTATCTGTCATATAATGTTTTGATGTTCAATATAGGCATTGCGCTTGATCGGATTGAAGTCTACGTTACCTCTGTGTTTTTAATGTCTCTTTCTCATATACACAGTGTTCGCTGACACCCTTGCTAGCACATGTTGAACATGATGGTTGATGCCCATCACATCGAGTTTTTGTTTGTCGGCATGGGTTACAGGCTAGCCTCACTTTTCGCCGCTTGCGTGGGAGGATGATTGAATGAGTCGGTGTCGGCCGCACAGTTTCCATATTCACGGCCATAGCCTGCGAGAGACGTTGTGGCTCAGGTGCCAAGTGGAAGCTGGACATTCCAAAGTACAGGAGGCTCTCTGTGTAATAGTTTGGCCTTCTGTCGAGTCTGAGGAATCCAAGACTGAAGAATGTGATGGGAAGAATGACGACGTTTTGCTAACAGCTCCACAGACCCCGCCACGGCATTCTCGGAGCGGAACGGATGATCTAGATTCCTCAGTGGGAACACACAAATATGGTGGAGGGGGGAAGGTGGGGAGAGGGTGGGGATCGTTATCCTGGGAACAACTGGATGTCCAAATCACCCATCCCATCATTCGCAGGAACCCTCGGTGGTCGAAAACAGGCGGTTCCTCTGCACCCAGCAGCGATTCAGTGCACACCACCGCTCAATAAATCGCAGGATTACCTGCAGTTGAAAAGGAGAAGATGCCGGCCTGTGGTCGGAATCCACATTTCATGAAAATACAGCCAATAGGAGGCTACGGGGAGATAATGTGTGATGCGCCACAAAAGAAAATTGGTTTGATCAGCGGGTTAGTAGTGTCATTCCAGGTTGTTCAAAAAACATATTGCACACCATACAGGCACAGATAAGATCTCAGAACCTTGATGCTTATTCTATCTCTGACTACTATGATTCATACAAGGCAAAGAGCATGCCGGGAACAAAACCGTGAGATCGGAAATAATTCCTGTGTAGAAACAAACTGATTAGATACCAATTGGACCTGACCGTGCATATATTATTTCCAGCATCTTATCCAATTAACTGGCATTCTTGTCGGATTTCACACGACTCGCCGCGTTCTACCGCCCACACAAATAGTGATTGATATGGTCTATGTTGTAAATCGTACTTCTGAAACAAAACAGTAACGCCGAAAGCCACAGGCAATGTATATTATGGACAAATGTATTCGATTTCTGGAGGTAAATCGAATCTTTCTAGTAGATCTTCCTATTTCCAGAGTAGAACTGCCTTCAATGCCTTACACCATCTTTGATATCCTGGAAGTCATATTCCCTGACTGGATAGGAGGACAAAATTCTCTCTAGAGAAAATTGCCCCTTTGCGTGTTGCTCGATAAGATAAGGTGGCATCTAAGAAGGATTAGCTGTGGCTGTATATAAGAGAGGAAATGTCCAATATACCTCAGCAGGAACGCTGTCACCTTCACAGCATCCGATGTACTGCCGTCCCATGACCAGGTGCGCAAAAATGTCCACCCCTGCACATTTCCCAGGTGTGGGGGCCCCTACAGTTGCAGCCTTTCCGCGCGTCCTAAGGCAATCCAAAGCTATTTCGACCACCTGAGGTACGCCGGCACAATCAACGGAGTAATCCACACCATTTGACCCGGAAAGGTTCTGAATCTGTGCAACGACATCCTCATCTGAACCAAGAATAGCATGAGTAGCACCTAGTTCTTTTGCCAATCCCAGCCGTCGATTGTGCAAGTCGACTGCAATGATCATGCCGGCCTCCCTCATTTTCGCCGCCATGACTGCACTCATACCTACTGAACCAACACCGAAAATGGCAACGGTTTTGCCGGGCTGCACATCCATGGTGTTTAGTATAGCCCCGGCTCCCGTCTGGACGCTGCAACCGTGTGGAGCAAAGACACTGAGCGGCGTGGTCCATGGAACCTTCACCACCGGGTTACCACTCACGATGGCATGACGAGCAAATGAACTCTGTCCGAAAAAGTTCCCATGTACCTCCGTTCCATCCGCTGTTGACAGACATAGACTCTGATCCATTCTTTGCTGCCCAAAGTTACGTTGAGCCCATTCCTGGTAGTACGCCGGGTGTCCAGAATCGCATTGTGGAGCAGTAATCAAAGCTAACAAGACTTTGTCCTGCCTCTGTTGGTGCTTAATGTTCCTTCCCACTTCCAAAACCACGCCACCGCCTACTCAGAATCCCAGTGGACGGTCCCAAACATATATGAGGGTGTTATCCTTACCTTCATGTCCAAATACACTCGGAAATCCTGCTGGCAGTGTTCCATTCATGCAAGCGAAGTCTATAGGACAGACTCCCGTGGCATGCATTTCGACCAGGGCTTCATCTGAGCGTAACGAGTCAGAAACAATGTTTTCCAACTTCGCCGAAGTGTTAACTTGTCTACTGTCTTTCTCCGTGTATGCAGGGGTCTGTATGTGGTCTCAATTTTGCAATTTTGTTGTTCCCAATCTCATCCGTTCAAGGCTTGAGTCTGGGTCGTCCCGTGCGGTGTGACGGCCGGTCAGATCAACTTGATTCCATTGATTTGGTGCTATCTTGACAAAATCTTAAGCATGAGGAGGAGAGGGAAAGAGGAAGGCAGCTACGAGTCCCCGCAGTGTTATCTTATCCGTATGGGTGCGGCAAACAAGGCAAACAGAACAAACAAGTCAAACCAGTCCTGACTTGGTGGCCCGAACGGAGTCCGTCCAGTTCGCCCTCACATGCGGAACAAATCAATTTCGAATCAACCTGCCGGGCAAGTATATCTCTCTGTAATTTCACACGCAACAAATGACAAAGCCGTCGACATCTTCAGGTCCGGTCGTGAAGAGCATCACATCAGCAAACATGCCCAGGAGATGGAGTTCCAGTACAAGCGCTTTGTCAAGGATCTCGGCTGCGATGGTGCAAGCGATGCACTCGAATGCCTGCGATCGAGTTTATCGTGATGCTTGGAGTGAATATTTTTAAAGACGATGCAGGTAAGGTATCCGTAGTCGAAGCTATTTCTCCTATGCTAAGATAGTACACGAGGGCTTTGGTACAGTGGTCTCCAAAAAGCCGTATGGCGATGGCGTTGTATTAGGAATCACATCTTGGAAATGTTTATTCATTTGCCAAAACCATATGTCAAGACCGTGAAACTAATCCAAGGAATTGAATTTAAGTAGAGTATTATCGGTACTTTGGGCCCTATCGATAAACATTGAAATAAATCAAACAACTCCACTAAGCTAGTATAAACATATACAACTATATTTATATAGGCCTATGTACCAGGGACATGGCGTAATGACAGACAAGAGGGATTTTCAGTTCATTCCCCCTCAGCCAATCGTGGAAACAACTTTAAAGCATTTCTTCTGTTGATCTTTGATAGTTGCTCCTGAGTCAGGGATGCTGAGTTCAACGCATTTGTAAAGAAGTCGATGGTTTTGTCGGGGCAATAGGGGTAATCACAGCCATAAAGAACACGGTCAGGATCCGCAAACTTCATCAAAAGCTCGATAGCTTGTGAGCTGCTTTGGGCAACCTCATAATAGAACTTCCGACAGTCACCAAGAAATTCCTCAAGAGTCATAGACGACAAGTTCGCATCAGAGAGTAGTACCCCGGGACGCATTGCGATGAAGGGGAGAGTGCCGCCGGAATGGCACAAGATAATTTTGCAGTTGGGGTTCTCCTGAACCCTCTTCGAAACAACAAGATCGACAGCACAACGTGTCGTCTCATGGGGGTACTCAATCATCGGCGCAGGTAAAAGTGGGTTGATCGTCCCAATGTCTACCCCTGTTGTGGGATGAATGAATACAACAGCATGACGTTTATTGAGCTCATCCCATAGGGGCCTGAAAATTCGGTGGCCAAGATAGTAGTTCCCGTCCCCATAACGGGTGAACAGTGTCACGCCGTCAGCATGCAAGACATCGAGCGCATACGAAAGCTCCGAAATGGCCCGGTCAAGATCTTCCAAGGGCGACGGAATAGACGCGAAGAATCCGTATTTCTGGGAATCTTGGTCTCGAAATTCCGCCGCCCATTCATTACACTGCCTGGCAATTCGAGCTGACTCCGGTCCCTTTACAACATCTGGGCCTGGCGCCGTGACAGAAAGAAAGGCTGTGCGGATACCCAGTTTCTGACAGATTGCCTTGTCACTTTCCGGAGACCAATTCGGAGTCTTCCAACCGGATGGATCACCTCCATTTGCTTTTAACGCTGCCTTTATATGAGCATTCCCACCGTGTATTTCACTCTTCAGGACTTTGGAAACTTACCTTCGGCGTACACTGGAGGCAAACAGTGATGGTGGACGTCAATTCGAGACATGGCAGCGATCTTGGGATATATTCGAGTGAATAATTCGTGATGGGAGAATCCAAAATTGTTGATTATATATCGCCTTTTAACCTGATGTCCGGTTAACTCGGATATGCATCTACCCGGTCGATCAATATACTAGTTTCACTAGATTTCTTGCATCCCCGCGGCATCCGATTGGCTGTAGGATCGCAGTACATCATCAGTACATCATCAGTACATGATGATTCATTCCTACCGGATCGATCCATTTGCTTATTTCGGAAAAAAAGCAGAATATCTTTGAGTCCCAAAAGGAGATCTTTGGATCGCGTAGTCTGAGCTACGGATCAGGCCGATTGTGAGTGTTGGGTGTCTGTTAAGGGGGCGTCGACAGGAGGGGGGCAGGGGTGGCGGCTGTTCGAAACGCATGGGTCTAGTGCTTATCTCCCCATGGCTGCTGATTGGCCATCGCGCCACACCTGTCCTTAAAACAAACTTCACGCACCCGAACGGACTGTTCGGAATAGTGAGGGCGGGGAAGCCTTTTTGACCAAAGTCCAGAAGTCCGCGATACTTCCGATTGGTAGAAGCATTTCCGACACCCATCCGTAGTATTCTCCAATGGGAAATCCTCGGTGATTTTCAAACCGAAAGATTGCTCTCTATATAACTCGCTCGTCTTCTGTCAACCCATTATTCCTTAGCTATTTATCATTCGCTCTCAAATATGCCGTTCCTCAATGTCTCTGGTGCAATATTACATTACACCACAAGCGGGAAAGGCCCTCTGTTACTGTTCATCCATGGCGCTGGTGGGCGTGGTGAAATGTTCCGCCCTGTTGCAGAACAGCTCGCTTCCTCGTTCACCGTCGTTACCTGGGACCGGAGGGGATATTCCAAAAGTACTCTTGAAGGCCCCCAGGATTTCACCAACCGGCTAGAGGTGGACGCCAGTGACGCAAGCCGACTCATTGAGCACATTTCCTCCGATAAATCAGCATTTGTGTTTGGAACATCCTCCGGAGCCATTGTTGCTCTGACTCTCTTGTCGCGATTTCCATATAATGTCCTGGGCTTGGTGGCCCACGAGCCTCCCTGCACAGATGTGCTGAATGCGGAGGACAGGCGAAAAGCCGCTGGATTCATCAACTTCACCTATGATCTGTACAGGGAAAAAGGTCCAACTGAAGCCCTGCAACTATTCTTATCAACCTTCTCAGTTGAGAGCGAGAGCGGGCATATGTTCAAGTGTATGGATATACGGCTCGATGCCGAGACTCGCGCCAACACGCTATTCTGGTTCGAATTTGAATTGAAACAATACACCAGCTCCTGCTTAGATGTTTCTACGTTGAAAAGATTTGCAACAAAGATCATCCCTGCTGCAGGAACTTTGTCTGGTGATGGTGCGTCGGTTGGACCCATTACTACACTATCAGCGATGTTGGGACAAGAGATTAAGCATCTACCGGGCGCTCATATTGGTTATATATGCCACCCCAACGAATTTGCTACCTCACTCAGCCAGATCCTGCAATAGGGATGACCTAGGATAGTCAGAATCAAAATGGATGCGACTTTTCCCCCAAATGTTGCTCTTAATTTCATCTGAGAAGTGGGAGGAGCTGAATTATATATTTCACTAGTACTTTCTGCCTAGTTCTAGATTAGGATTCTTGTCATGTCACGATGAAACTTTTCTTGAAAAATAGGCGCACTTGGGGATGTCTCCGTGTCTACGATTTGGAAGCAAGGAGGAGAACAGAGAAGTAAGTTTGATTTATGTAGGAAGGAAAGAGGGGAAGAGAGACCCTCACAGTATTTACAGGCCGAAGATGAAAGGGTAGTAAACAGCAAAGGCTGGTCCTGTAAACTGCCGTGGAAAAAATCCCCCGAATAGGAGGGAACCTACCCCAAGAAAATCAAGGAGCGGTTTACCAGCTCAACTACTATGTAGTGAATGAAATGAAGAAATGTCCTTCCACCTGCTTCATCCGGTGTCTAAGAATAGAGGAAGCAAGTCGGCTGATTCTTGACCTTTTCTGGAACCTGACATTGGGGTATATTTTGTTCTCCAGTGACCCCAAGGTGTTGTGGGCTTCCTTCAAAAATGTTTTGCTCTTCCAAGATTTTCACCAGTGCATTTCTAGGAGGGGATTTCTTCATCTGGGTGATTTCGCATAGTATAGGACGGAATAGCCAATCAGCCCAGCCTGGACGGATATCTCGAGAATTCCAGTCAGCGAGGCCTATTGCATGTCCGACAATGGCAATGCCGGTGTGTGGTCCATTGGATATGGTTCCTCGCTAAAGAGAATGCTCTTGATGGCCTGTCAACCTATCTTCCCAGTAACCTTGGACTGTAATGCGCAAATGCTGTTTTACATTGTATCAATTGATCTTTTTGGTTGGTAAAATGGAACGCTAACGCATGCGCAGGCCCTTATACGTTAAAGTGCTAGTGTTGAGACTGCTATTTCTCTCTGCTGCGGCTGCTCCAATGCAGCTGAAGACATCGGCGGCGAGGCTTAGATGAAAGAGACATTTGATGAGGCAACTGCCAGGTGCTGTTCTTTATGTATCACCACTACCTCGTCAAGCACATGTCAGAAAACCTCGACACTGTGTCCAAAGATGCAAGCGGGGTAGAGCTTTATTGTGAGTCTTGAAGTCAAGATCATCTCTAATATTGGTAATTCTACTTTAAAAGGTTCCGGGTAGATAAAAGTCGGATTCCACGAACGCAGTGGTGTGAGATGAAGGCAGCCTATTGTCTATAGTGAAAGGGAAGGGTGGTAGGTGATTTTATGGTGGAGCCTGCCTCGGTAATGCCATAATTAAGTAAGTATGTATAGGTATTAGTGGGAAACTGTAGGAATGAAGTGCAGCTTGATCTTTGAATGCGGGATGCCGAAGTGCGGGGGTGCCGATGGGTGGAGATGCGGGGATTTGGAAGGCTAGTCTGCCTGTATGTGGAGGATGTCTGTCCCTGTCTCACACCCCGCTAGGCCCCTCCGTTGTGGGGGAGGTGGGAGCTTGGGCAGTGAATACTTGGTGGATTAACACACTGGCTATTTAAACTCGCAAGATCCCCGTGTAAATACTGATAACGCGGAACTTACATCCTCATATTGAGCTATACTTATGGCGAACGGAGCTACGCTTATCCTCTGCCCCCTCTTACTTTGTTGCTGGGTGGCTTGGAAACTTGTGGACCTGGCTCGCTCTACCCGTCGGCCCGTATCGTTTCCCCCTGGGCCCCGAACCCTGCCATTCCTAGGTCATTATATCTGACCTGAACCTGGTTATAAGCCGCGCTAAATGATCGATGGAAGGCAATTTACACCAAATACCGGCCCGGAAGGCATTCTTGAAGTATAAATGTGACACAGATCAACGTTCATCATCCGCCGCTGACTTTTTTTGTAGATTCCAGGAGTGGTCACGAGTTTACGGTCCAATTATCTCACTGAAGCCCGTTGCCTACACGATGCACCGACCTTCAAACCTTGTGATCCTAAACAAAGCAAAAGACGTGAAAGAGTGAGTAGCACTGGCAGTTGCTTGTTCTACGCTGGGAATGCCGACCGTGGCTTTATAGATTATTTGACAGACGAGGCGCAATATATTCAAGCCGGCCACCAAACCACATAGGCAACGAGATCATTACACGTGATAATGTACACTTACTCCTCCTCATGCCCTATGGACAAAAATGGCGCAACCAGCGGAAAATTATCAGGCTCTTCTCAGCATTACGGCGGTGCGCGCTCTCACACCATTGCAGGAAGCCGAGGCTACATTGACTGTGTATCAACTCGCACAATCTCCAAAGCGTTACTACGATCATATTCGGAGGTACTCCACTGCCGTCATACTGTCTTCTGTTTTTTGGTATTCGTTGGCCTGGGTTCAACCACCCCAGTACCACCCGCCTCTACCATGTCCAGGATAATTCAGCGCCATCCTAGAGACAGATGTGGGCGGCGACGCCCCGGGGCGCTGGCACGTGCTCACGGCCCAGTCCTATGCGGACGTGGACGCGCTGATTGTCGCAGTCGATGTCGCGGACCCGATTACCCTGAACGAGCTGCGGGAGGAACTGGGGCGAGTGGTGCGCGGGCGACGCGTGCAGGGACGGACCGAGCCTTTCCCTGTCGCGAAACAGGGGATTCCGTGGCTGGTCCTCGTGGTGTTCAAGGGGGAGGTAATGGTGAGTCTTGATAGAAAAAAGACTTTCGCAATTCTGAGTGGGTTTGCGGGGAACTTTATGGGGAATAAAGTTGGCTGATTTGGTCATCTGCTGGTCTAAATAAAAGGATGAAAAGATTGCTCGAGAGCAGGTCGCAGCTCTGCGTTTGAATGAGCTAAGCATCGACTGGGTACGTCAAGTTCTCCCTTGATATGATGCTTCTCGTTCGGATGGCTGTTGGAAAACTACTAATTCGCTTCGACAGGTCTTCCACCCCGTCGCGGCGGGTAATGGAAAAGATACCAAGCAGTCTGTTTCCTGGCTGACGAAGAGACCAGAGGAAGATACGAAGTATGCTGGGAAGGAGAAAATCTGGCCACTGTGCGTGATCCGTGTTGGCCAATTTTATACCCTGAGGTAAACAAGGAGCTACTGATCGAGGAATGCGGGCTGAGAGATGAGCCTGCGGTTCTGTGTAGTCACTGAGCCATACACTATTGTCTGAGTTATGCTCTCAATGATATCGCTCCCGAGATTGGTTTCCTACTGGACTGCATCTTCATCTGCTGAGAGGACTAATCATGCTGTTCTTATTGATGCTCTAACTGTTTTCAAACTTCTCATTCATGGCTGATTCCCGGGTATGGGACGATTGAGCAGCTAGCTAACGAGGAGATCAACTCTTGGTTCTACTCGCAATGGACTTCCAGGGAGGTTTTCGAGCCGAGCCACCCTTCTGCGCTGGACTCCACCGCCCTATTTAAGCCGTTCATGGGTGAAACCATAAGCATGGGCGTGCTAGGCATGTGGTCTCTAATTATGGTGCTGGCGGATGACGACAACAATCCTCCAATCCTGGAGGCCGTGTAGACAGCAACGGAGGATCAGCAGGGATGAATAGAGAGGAGGGGCTTGTTCTTCCTGCGTCATGTACAAATTATATGTATAGGTTAAGCTATAAATTCGGAAAGCGTTCAGTCATCCTCCCAGAAAACCAAACACCTGAACTCAATGCTCTCCCTAGCCTCTGTATTTTGTGACCCGGGATCCTCAAATGACGAATGCACCGCAACCATCGGCTCCGTGATGTTGGAATCATAGATCTTCATCAGAAGCACATCCTCCACCCCCATCTCAGACAAATAGTACCACCGCTGCCTCTCACTGTACTTGAGCATTGCAATCTCCCACCCGACCGTGGTCCTCAGCGTGCCGGTTTGCTTCTTGGCTCGAGTATTGGCCGAGTAATCCATGCGGATTGGGAGGAGGTCGCCTTCTTGTAAGGTACTCCCATCACAGACGGCGAGGGGGTCGCGGGTGATCGTCTTCAATGGACGCCAGACATTGATGATCGCCCACCGTGTCCGAGAGAGCCGGGCGGCTTCTTCCTCGGGGAGCTTCTCGTACAGATAACTCTTCGCACCGGACGGGGTGTGGTCAAGGTGGGCCGCTCGCGCGGGGCCTGGCGTCCCCGTGTATTCGCTGTTGACATCGGTAAGGGAGGACCTGATGGTGTGGGAGACGACTTGGACGCAGGTTGGAGGTGAGTGGATGCTGCCGGGTCTGTTTAGAGCTCATCGCCAGACAGTATTTTAAGGCCATTGTGGGAGGCCTGGTGCTTACCTGGTCTGCAGGAGCCTGGCTATCTCCGGATAGATCTGTGATTTTAGAATCGTGGGATCTGAGATCGGAATGTGCACGCTCCGGTGGGTAGTATAGCAGAAGCCATTTTTTGATAAGTTAAACTCGTGCTCGCGGCCACGAGCGTCATGGACCGTTACTGTCCGTTTATCGTTGGCGTTGGTGTAAAAGTCTGCCGTTCCTGTCATGGACCGGATCGATAGGTTGGATGGGATAAAGTTAATGGTCGTTTCGACATCTTTGGGCATCCTTGCTGCCTCTATTCTTCTGCTCGTTTCTCTACTCGTTCTTGGGGTTATGATACTCGTGAATGCACCCGAGAAAGCCGAGGGTATAAACAAGATTACTTTGATGTTGGATAGGTAGTCAATGTTTCCGCCAGCCACCTATCTCCACAGCATCTCACGCGACCTTTGAATCACACGCAGACAAGGCTCGAAACGAGACTTTATGATTCTGTAGATGAAAACAGGATTTCTTCTTCTCCCAAGGACCGACCCACTGCGATCTTCTCACCTCAACATCTGACGTGGCATGCACACCGCAATTCTCAGCTGCGGGGATGGCAAGCCAATGCTGAGTCCCAGCATTGCATCACTTCTGTTTGACCAACTTTCCTACTACTCAGTACTCAGTAACAGGGTCTCAGATGAAGAAAGACCTTTATCCAGTATAGGTAGAGTGTCAACGCCTGATTACTTAACATTCCTCTGCTGGAGCAGTAGACCAATCGTATTAGGGAATAGGAAAATGCTCCTATAAGGATCGACTGACGGAGAATTCATTCCCTGAATACGCGAGAGTGGGTATGACTGCCATTAGGTTCCAAGTGGCAATGAAGATGCTGATCAGAGCTTAAATAGTGGTGGCGTGGAGGTATCGGCGTTCGTTTATGCAACACTTCTGCGTCACATCCATGATATCGCCGAGATCGTCACCTTCCGGCCCGCGAAGAGCCTCGTACAGAGGACTGTATCCGGAGACAAGGCATTAATCGATCGATCGATCGATCGATCTTCATCTTCTAATTAGTCACACCTACCAAGAAACATGATCCGATTCGTGAAACCATTCCATGTTAGTAAGATTGGAGAAAAGATTCCAGGATGCCGGAAATAACTAACAGCGTGGGTCAGATGTATCGAGCTACAACCTTTCTCAAGTGGTTTCCTAATGCAACCTACTGTATGTCAGAGTGTTTGACGTGTTCATAAAACTCTGTTAAGAGTTTGGTGTACTTAAGCTTGACAATACTCAATTGGTGAATACCATGATCTCGACCACCAGGTGCTGGAAGGGGTGGAACCCGGCAAAGGGTCCTTCGCACCAACTCCCCGCAAGTCACTAAATCTTTGTAGATAGAATTGTGGAGTATTTTGCATCACGTCACACCGCTGCAGAGATGATCATTGCCTATTTATTGAAATAGGGGTAGTTGTAGAAGAACTGGAATCGTTGGAAGACAGTCCATATGACCTCATTATAGATGCTGCTGTGGCCGGCATATAATAAGACCTTTCTATTCATTCTCACTCGGGGAACTCTGCCACTCTCTCCCTGTATATGAAGCCTAATTTGACTAACACATTGTTACAAGATCGGCGAAATGACCATCAATGATGAAGCCACGCCCTCCAGCCCAACCATTTTTGTGGATCTGGGTGGGACCTTCGTGCATGCTCCAGCCGACTATGCGTTGAAAACCGGCGACACGACTGTTCCGCTCGGGCGAGTTCTCTCTTCCTCGATCTGGATGGAGTACGAGGTCGGCAAGCTCACCGAACAAGAATGCTTTACCCAGGCAGCAGCTCTCTTTGGCTGTGACGCGAAGGATCTGGAAGCCGTGGTCCGCGAACTCCGGGCCACTCTCACCTACGACCCGCGAATGCTTTCAGTGTTCAAGACCCTGAAGCAAACGCCCAGGGTCAAAGTGGTGCTTATCACGACCATCTCCGAGGGAGAGTATCGGGCCCTGCGTGAACGGTGGGACGAGGCGTTCTGGAGTACATTCGATCACGTTTTCCCCTCCTGGGAAGTCGGCGTCCGCAAGCCCAGCCTACGCTTCTACCGCCATGTCCTGCGGGCCACACGGTCGTCGCCGCATCGAAGCTTGGTGGTTGACGACCGACCGGAGAACGTGCTCGCAGCCATGTCGCTGGGGATACGCGGGCAGGTCGGTACGAACGGCATCTCCCGAGTGCTTGGGAACTTTGTAGGGGACCCCGTTGCGCGCGGGCTTGCATTCCTCCGGCAACATGCGGGCAAGCTGTACTCGACCACCGAGGATGGTGACTCGATCGAAGAGAATTATGCCCAGCTGCTTGTCCTGGAGGCGTTGAATGATTGGTACTGTACTATACCTCCCCAACAAGTTTCAAATTCCTGACTGTCGTGTTGTCCATCAGGTCTCTGGTCGATCTACAGCGCGCCCCCGGATTGTGGAATTTCTTCTCGGGCAGGCCAAAATACACAAGCCAGAAACACCCCGATGACTTTGATACGACGTCTCTGGCCTTAGTCGCAATGGAGTATGAGCCCGAGGCCGCGCATCCAATCCTGGATGAAATGCTGAAGCATGTTGATGAAGACGGACTGGTCCCTGTAAGCTTTGAACCTCTGGTAATTTCGTGGTGCCCCGAAAGCCAGACTAATCGGAGGATGAACCAGATCTACTTTGACAAATCTCGACCCCGAGTCGATGCGATCATCGCCCTCAACACCCTCGTTGCGTTCGGCAAATACGGGCGTGGCAACGAGCTCCCCGAAACGCTGAACTGGATCGAGCAGATCCTGCGCCACAGAGCATACATCCACGGCACACGTTACTACCCGAGCCCGGAGTGGTTTCTGTACTACATGAGTCGGCTGTTAACGCATTCGAGGGACCCGGGTTTGAAGGCAAGATTGGAAGCGCCGCTGAAATCGCGCCTCGTCGAACGGATTGGGGCCGCGGGGGATGCCTTCTGTCTGGGGATGCGGTTGCTGGCGTGTCATTCCCTGGGCATCCAGAACCACCCAGACACGGAAAGGCTGGCCAGCATGCAGCAGGAAGACGGCGGGTGGGAGCCATCGGCAATGTACATTTTTCCGACGGACAAGAAGACCGTCGGGAATCGGGGGACGACAACGGCCCTCGCTGTTAAGGCGCTCCAGGGGGCGTAATAGAATTGGCAGTTGGGCCTTAATTGAAGAATGAGGTGTACATACACGGTTGAAGTGATGTAGGTTAGTGTCATTGGAGGTCACTGGGTACATATGTTGATACTGCAATGCACCAATCATGTTACAGTGTCTCTACGTAGATACGATTACTCGGTATGACTGTTGTGTAACCGGGATGATTGTATTCCCCTTCTTGAAGTATATCTGCCCTTGCTTACCCATCTAAAGCAGCCTTATCTGCGCGCTTACCTGTGCAGCACCTACTTGCCGGGAGATCTATACATTTCTCACTTCCCGAGCCCGGTCAAGCAGCCACCAATGCATGTACCGTTTCGGTGAATCACAATCCGGTATAAATAGGTACCAATCCTTTTCTTTGTAAGGCGCCATGCAGTTCGTGCATCTGATAGCTTCGTAATATTTTGGATAGAATCCACTGTATTTCCAATCGATAAGCCCACTTATGGTCCACTCATTGTTCTCATAATTTACGGCAATGTTTTCTGGACGAAGGTCACCATGCGTAAAGACTATTGCAGGCGAGGGTAATTGGGTGGCAAGGGAGAGCTGACGAAGCACTTCAACAAAAGACCTCTCCACCAGGCCGATCGCTGTTGAAGAGAAAATCCTCAAAATCATCGACAGTTAAAATGGTTTTGATACTCCGACGAAGATGCCTCCGAATGTCTTTACAGCCTTCGCCCCTAACCCCTCCAAAGGGTTTGCCGGTTTCCATACAGCAAAGACCTCAAGTCATTCATAATCGGGGTAAGTTGTTCCTTAATCAAGCCTTTTTGGACTGTTGTTAGAGATGGCCACACCTCAGCCAATGTAGTCGAATATAAGTGGGTTATAAATATGAGCGAAACATCATTCAATCGAATAGAACAAGAGGTTTGGGTGCGGCTATGTTCGGGTTATGCTGGTGAAGATAGGCTAGTGTGGTGTATTCAGTTGTATCGTCCAGGTTTCGCACGGCCTTCAGAATGATGTTGTGACCACAGCTCAAGACCATTTTCTGACGGGCAAAGGGTCCCTTCCAGACAACCTTGCTTGAGCCGATGACATCAACCAGCCGCTGCGCAAGGCATTGCGATTGCATCTCGGTCGAATTGCACATCCCAAGCAGATCTTGAAGTGTGTCGGAGAGTGGAAAAATGATCTCAGCCGAGGCGGACGAGCGGATCAAAGCGCGGATGTCGTCTTCTCCGTAGCTCTTCATCGCAGTCGCATTCTCTAGATTCCAAGAAAAGCAAAATAATACTACTAGAGACTGAGTTGCTTACACAAGAAACTACTTACCAATCTGGACATCCTGTCGCATTTCATGCAGACGATCAGAATACCTCAAGGGCCATTTCGTAGTTAGGTCAATCTCCGGATCTTTTTCGATGGCCGTTTGAAGCTTGATCAAGGTGCGTGCATTGAATTTCGCGGCGTTTGAAATGCTAATACGAGCCATGACCAGCTACCGTTCTAGCAAGGCGATCAGGTTCGTCTACAGAAAGGAACTGTATATGATGGTGGTAGTCTCCCAGTGAGAGATGCGAAAAGACGCAGTGGGTCGAAGATGCGGCAAGGTAAGCAAGGAAGCCAAAATCTGGAGGATCTCTGATAGCTCCGAGCATGTGACTACGGCATCTGCTCCCATCTCGGCGCTGTCGACAATTTTGGGGCAAAAGGTAGATACTCACCTTGACACCTGACTCTGCCATGTTGCTTCCTGTCATCTGGGATCAGAAATCAGAAACAAAGTAAGAGAAGGGTGAAGTTGGAAAGCAGAGAGAAGGAGTGGAAGACAAGAAAGAATTGGATGTTATGCCCTCGAACGGGGGGCGGTGCATGTTGCCTCAGCTCTCAAGAGTTGCGCTAGTTGTGCCATCAAGGCTTACGTTGGGCTAAAGAGGGCTGGAGAGGGCTGGAGAAGGCTGGAGAGAGCCAGTCACAATCCGCTAGATACTGTGCAGTCTAGCATCGAATCCCTGTTCGGGAGGTTGCGTTCTTAGCAGAGATAAGCTTCTGCCCGTGTTCGGTCGGTGTCTCCGTAATAGGGCATTTGGCCACCCGGATGGCCGTCGGAGAAGCGGTCTGATAGAGAGCGTCATGACATTTACCAATTAGAGCTTCGTTGTTGTTCCTTGATCAGTACCCCTGTGAGCTTCTCGCGAGGGATTGGATGCTAGTCAATACTTAGGGCTAGATGTTAGGCGCCGGACTCGACTGGAAGAAACCTGTAGCCTGAAGTAGTCTCAGCTCAGCGAGCACACAGGGGATGCCGGGTCAGCTCACATTTCTGACTGTTTCGAGGCTTTTTTTGCCGAGTGGGGGCCAGTTTACTAGATAGACCCACCCGTTGCTTAAGCCACTTAGGGTATATTCGCTAAGAGACCCGTTGGTTCGGTGAAATTGTCCTTTGTTGCTTTGATGCTCTTGTTCGGGACTCTCGTATCGCCCCTATCTGTTTTTTCTTTTGCATTGTCTGCGGATATGAGACCACATCGTTGTCGAAGATCCCGATATATGCAAGCCTTGACCAGTAAATTCGGCTTCCTTCAATTTTCCGACGTGTTGATTGTCCCTTGCAGGCTTTAGTACCTTTTTGCCTTGTTGGCGTTATATGGCACGGTCCGAGAGACTCCTGAAAGAAAACTCGTTTATTGCTAGTTCTGTTGCATTCACAAGGGCGCTAGACATTTATTGTCAACAGGGTTGAGTCAGTCGCAAGCACAACTGGCTTGAATTGCAGGGCCTCGTGCTGGAACCTTTATGCGACCGATAGTCGTGTTATCTAAGGCTCGAGAAGGCTATGGTCAGACGCTCATCATAAGGGGAGTCATCGTGCTGATGATTGAGCTCCTGGGCCTGGGTTGGGCCTCGGATCTTGTCATTCCGGGGAAACAGAGTCCCCTCCTCGGCAAGACAGTGTCCAGGGCGGCTGTAGTAGCGCTGAACAATGCCATATAACCCTTGACAAGTGAGACTAGTAGACTTAGTGGTATCTTTCTTTGTCTTACCCGTAGCATAATAATGTCATTTCCCCAAAACCTCTTTGTCCTAGAGGTCCGTTGGATCTGTTCCCATTACTCTTTTCTAGAGTGGTTCTTTATTACCGACATTGGCTGTTTGTCTTGAGGGTATATCTTCCAATTATGCGAATCATTGACTTTTGTGCTATATCGAGCATTACTGGGCTATAAAGCTTATGTTATAAAAAGCTTTGCTCAAAGCTGTTATGTCTGGTTCCATAGCCCATGATTCATTGCATTCCCATAGCACGCCCGAAGTATACATCGGCTGAAGTCTCCGCGATAAAACGACTTCCCGCCGTCTAAGAGCAGCAATTCATGGTGAAGTTACAGTATCCAGATACGACACATGCCTTCCAAGTTGACCGAAATATACGTGAGAGTTCACGGACGGAATATCCTAGTTTCTATTGTTGAGGAAACGGATGAATCCGAGCCTCAGGCGGATGTAGTGGAGCCAGACAGGAAGCCCGAGCCCGCTGTGAGTGTAGGGATAGTTGTGGACGCGGAAGGGGCCGTGGATCTGGATATAACCAGAAGCGTAGAGGCGGACATCAGCGTTGACAGGTCTGTGGGTGATTGGTTATCTATCTATATCAGTATACTTGGTCGGTGTGACCACTGTAGAAGCAGACAAGAATGAAATGTCTCTTACTATCAGCCGTTTTCCTTTTCTGTTTTTCTCTTTTCAGGCTTTGATGTACCGGTGTTCTCAGAATTATGAATTTTTAAACCTCTCCCCCCCCAACGGCTTTTGCTCTGCGTACTGTGCTATTAGTTGCTTCTGTGGCTTATGTGCTGATAAGGGAGAGGATTTCGTGGTTTCTGTACCCACGGCAGAGGTAAACATCTTGTCGTGCCACTAGTATTGTTCATTGATGTGCAAAGCTAAGGTGCCTTACTTCTGCTGCGCGACATATAGTTGAACAATCTGGTTAACAGCTGTAAATTCACTGGTAGATATTGTCAAATATCGACACCCTCGACTATTACTTGATCGGGGCCACGGGTAAAGCTGCAAGTTGAGGATACAAGAACTTTGAGGCAGCGTCCCCGATCGTTTCCCTGCACACGGACAAATGCAAGAGTATTCCTGGCTGAGCCAAGCTGAGCACGAAGCTATCATTCCCGAGAAGTTGATAGATTGACTATCCCTAAACACAAGATCGTCCTATGGCCGAACCTCCTCTCTAGGCTATGGCCGTGTCGCTCCATTCATCGTCATTCCCCTGGCTCATGCGGCAAAGCTCTTCATACTCTTCTCGCGTGACACTCGGGGGTGTATACTTCAATTCTAACCCCAAAACCCGCAGCTCCTGCTCCAGTCGTGTGATTCGGTCCCATGGATACTCCTCCGGGTTGGTGGGCAGGAAATGATGCGGGTCGGGGTCAAAGTCGAGCTGGATCGTCCGCAGCGCCGGCGGAGCGGCGGCGACAATAAATCCGGCCATTTTACGCAGCCAGTCCTCTTCCCGTTCCCCGAAATCTTCGCACGTCACCTCATAAAAGGATAGGTTCCAGACGAACGTGTGCACAGCTGGACTCAAAAGTCGCTCGGCTATCGTGGAGGGAGGAGCGAACCCGTGGCCAGAAGAGCATGATCGTGTCTGCGATTCGGGACAGGAGACCGTGCGCCAGCGCGCCGCGTGAAACTCGGCGGCGAGTGGGGAATGCCCAAGAATTATACGTCGTAGCACGTGCGGATGCGCCTTCAACCAGCCGTTGATTATGTTTACGTCGACGATTGCTTCCGCGGCCATCTTAGTCGCGTATCCCGACCCAAATGCGATGCAAAAGTCGACCGGGTGGCTGGGGACCGGACGTGGCTGACGAGGCCCAATCACATCACTCTGTACCAGCTCGGGCTAGGAGGTATCGAGATCAGCCTGATTGCTCTTTTGTCCTTTCTCTCGCATAGATACTAGCAAGGTAGAAAGTAGAGTGCTGCGGGGAGAAGGGGGGTAGGGAGTGGTAGATCGAGATGGAAAAGGACCAGACAAGGAAAGGGAAGAAAAAACCTGTAGTGCAACAGCACACTTGCGCGCCCTCTTGATAATCGCTTTGAAAACTTTCGTACCAGTGCCCGGTAATGTTTGTAGCTCCCCGTACCCCTGTAGCTGACAGTCGAAGCGACAATCAAACCCATAGACGGGCGAATCCGGTTCCGTTGCCAACTCGATCCGTCTCAGGGCGGGGAGCTTCCGGAGAGCATATTTAAGAATTTCCCATCGACTGAGGTCAATTATCTGCCCCGATACAGCCTCAGTCCGTGAGTATATCCTGTCTTTTGGCGCGAGGAATGCCACGCCCCAGATCTTCAGGGTGCGGACCGCGCGACACCAAGTGAGGACGTCGGCTGCCGCTGTGTAGTCGTCTATTGTGATATATTCAGCGGGGTATATGGGTCTAAGGTCCAGGACTAAAGACCGAACGAGTAAGGCCAAGGCCTGGTTCGACTGCAGAGCCCGGTGCAGGCATATGACTCGTAATTGGCAGGGAAAAGAAAGCTTGAGGTCGTGATACTGAATGGGAAGGGAGAGGCGGTAGAATCGCTGGCAGGTGAGGAGGATGGCGGTGGGGATGTGTCGCGAGTCTTGCACGCAGATCGAGAAGATCTGGCTGAGAATCTCGGGCGGCAGATCGAGAATTGATATTTGGGACATCTCAGTCATTGAACTTGGAGTGTTAATGGGTGTATAGGTATCGGGGCGCATGGAGATGGTGGATTCCAGGCTATCTAGGAGGCCCGGGGAACTGGAAATAATACCTCATTGTATATCAAGACAGCGGCCGGAGCGGTGAACTGTCCTCAACCAGTCACAGGAGGCAAGGGACTCCAACAACTCCAGGCTACAGTAGGAGGTACCTACCATAGGTAGCCTGGAGAGAAATGTGCTCTCCAGGCTCCACCAGGCTCCGGACTCTCGATCTTTCAAGCGTTCCAACAGTCGTTGTTGGACCTGGCTAGTAGCCCAGGCCATGAGATGCCGGATTGACAAGACTGTATTCGTACAACGCTTAGTATAAGTAGTTACAGCAAAGAAAATATGTATCAATAACAATTCAATAGCCACCAAAAGCCCCATCTCAACAAAGCATATACAGCCGGCCCCTCCTGCCTGGAAGCTATTCCACTTTTCAGCATGCACTCCACTCCAGCTCCAGTAAGAAGAGCATAGATAGTGGCGTGAGACTTGAGCTCCAGCTCTATGCTGCCTGCGTGAGGAGCATCACCACATCATTCCCCATATCTTGGTCCGTAAATTCTTTTCCTCCTTTGCATACAAGTACCTGATTTCTATATCTTCCTCCTTAACTAATTCCCCATATCAACCTGTGAGCATACAATAGTGGTAGGCTAACCTGGACTGCCCGACCTGAGATCCACTGTAGTGTCCCTATGCTAATGGGAAACTGTTTTGTCCAAGTCACCTTAGCATTGCAGTTGGCTGTCCTGACATGCATCCTTCCTTTCACTTTCACTCGCCTGGAACTTTATATGTCCTTTTTGTTTGTTTCGCGTTTCTATTTTTCTGATCATTCATTCTCGTGGCATTTTATTCTTGAAATTCTATTGAAGAAGAAGCACCCGAACATCCTTTCTTATACAATTTACAAGAAAAGATATATACAGTGCAAAACGGCACCATTACATTGGCCCGCGAAGCTATAGTCCGCTAAGCCTCTCGGCAGCGACCCCGTCGACCCACTGCGGATCAACGGCCCTTGTACGGAGCCTTAGTTGGCCCCTTACCCGTGGGTGTTCTCCCGGTACGGCCCGGTTTTCAGACTGGGCCCGCTAGTCAGTAAACCTAACAAGACGGATGATACCTGTTGGTATTCTATTTCTCTCCATATCTCGGCTAGGGCCATCGCATCATTACCAGCCACTAGCAAAATGGTACGGTCTTCCATCCAAAAAAAAAAAAAAATTAATACATTCGTGACGAAGTTGGCCTGAATTCCGAAGATGGATTCAATGGCATATAATGAGCATTCATCAAGTCTCCAAAAACCTTCTTCGGATCGGGCACAGATGTACTGTACAATAAGTTCCGTCGAGAACCTGATCGTAACTTCCGTCAGAAACCTGATCTACTCAATCCAAAATATCCTCATCCGAGGCCTCCGCAGCTTCCGATCTTCCTTTCATGTATGAAGCCAGATTTTGTAGCAGTCGTGCATAGGAACAATCGACATCACCGCTGGTATCAACCTAGGGGCAACATTATTAAATGACGACTCAGTCAAACACCAGCAGCAAGATCCATCTTCTTACCTTCACCAATACGCCTCGCCTCTCATAATATGCTACAATCCTCATATTCTCCGCACAGCACTGCTGATACCGCGTGTCGAAGGTCGACCCATCGTCAACTCTACCGGGAAGCTCTCTGATCAGGAATCTCTGTCTGGCTAGCGCGCCCGGACAATCAAAGAATAGAACCAATTTGGGCGAACCGATCTAGAGAGCCAAGCATTAATTCATCAAACATCACTAGTAGTCCCCACTGATAAGTGATGGAAGCCGAAGTCGGCTGCGAGCTTGGCGCAGAGTGATCCTTTGCCTGCGCCGGGAGCTCCTGGAGTTGAAACGATATCATTTTAGCGGAGCAAAGAGGAGAATGGAGTTGTGTATATGATGATTGGGGTTGATTCTTACCGATGACATAGATGCGAGAGATGCGGCGGAAGTCCATGGTGTGTGTAGTGCTTGTGGTGCTTGTGGTGCTTGTGGTGCTTGTGGTGCTTGTGGTGCTTGTGGTGCTTGTGGTGCTTGTGGTGCTTGTGGAGTGTATGTGTTTTCTGTCGATGTTGGCGGTGGTGGAAGGTGGTGAAAGAGTAGAGGCATCAGAAGGCTTCTTAGCTTGCATAGGTTCAAATGGGAGATAGAAGTCGATTATGTGAACAAGAGCGGTATGTCGGGGTGGTAGTGAATGAAGCCTAGGAATTGAGATGATACGATGATCTGAGACCACCCCGCGTTTGTACTCTCTTCACCTAAATCGACTGTACACAACAAATTTGCCCCTCCCACGAAATCGCTCCACCATTGTCAAGAGCAACAGCTGCACTTTCACATCTCTAAATTAAGATCAGAGTCTGTACTTATCCACTACACAACAAATCGGCCACAAAGAAAGTGCCCATCTCTTCAGCTCAAACCCCCGATCCAACACCCATCTCAAGAGTCACATCAAGCTTCTACCCCAAAAATGCTCCTCCTAGAAGTTGAACGCGAATTCCGTCGCCTGGCTGTCAACAAGCTCCACCTCAACAGCGGCAACCCACCCTTCCACAACCTCCTCTATCGCGGTCAACAAACCATCCACGATACCTACTACGACTCGGCCGACTTCCTCTCCACCAGAGGCGTCTGGGTCCGCCGACGCAACGACAACTGGCAGGCCAAGATCCGGCGCGGCGGGGATTACTCCAACTCGAAGTTCGAGGAGCTCTCTACGCCCGCCGCCATCTCTGTCTATCTGGCCGAGCTCCGGGGCGGAACGAGAACCGACGCGACAAACCAGTTTGGGCTGACGCCGATGGCGTCCTTCACGACACTACGCGAGAGCTGGACCGCGGACGACGAGTTCACGATCGTGCAGGATGTCACGGACTTTGGGCACACCGTCGGGGAGGTGGAGCTGGAATTGCGGTGGGACTGCAGGGATAATCGTACGGAGAGTGAGGTGGAACGGTGCAGAGCGGCGAAAATGGCCGAGATGGATGAACGGATTACGGTGTTTATGAGACGGTATTCCTGGGCGTTTTGTGCGGGTATGCCCATGAGGAAGTTGACGGCTTACTTTGAGAGGGGGCTTGGGAAGTAAGGATGGTTGTGATTCTTGCTGTTTGAGAAGAGAGTGGTTTGGGGATTATGGATTGTGTTGGGGCGCTGGAAGTTGGATCTTGGGATGTCTTCTGTTTCATGGGCTTTGTGTTCAGGCTTGTCTAGAGTACAGAGTATGTGAGCTTTGCGGTGTTGTCCAATAATACGATCTCCTCTCTATGCTTTGTGGTACAACATGATGCCCATCCTGGATTTCCCCAATCAAAATAGATGTGCTTCGTTCTGAGAGAACGTGTCGTGGCGCCTAAGTTGTAGTCTCGAGATAGAATCATGGTTGACCTGGATCACCATCAGCTCGTAATAAACATGAGTATCCTACAGCTTTGCAAGGCTCACCATTCTGACTGTGTAGCATGCAGCGGACCTCTTGAGGGAGAAACAGGCAAGGAGGCAATCTAGGCTGATTCTCTGGTCTCACGGCTAAAACATCCCTGATTTGGCAGAAGACCTGAGAAGCTCCTCCACAAACTGCACTCGTTTTCCCAGGTCTTCCATTCCAACCGGAATAGTCACATGGGGGATTCCATGATTCTGCAGTGCAGTCCGGAAAGCTCTGGCAATTGAACGCCACTCTTCAACATCGTTACACGCCACGCGGACCCGATCGGTCGATAGCCAGCTCGCGTTCTCAGGCTCGCAAACGATGACATACGCCTTCATCTTCTCCCGCAGGACGTGCCATTCCTTCATTTCTGCCAGCTTCTCAGCCTCTGGTCGTCCCAGAAAGACCTCAGCGTATACGTTAGGATCGATTCCAGATCTATCTGAGATAAACCATTTGTTTCCGAGACTCACCTCAGCTTGATGCTGAGCTAGTATGGTGCGTTTCTGAAGCTCCAGCCCCTTAGTGGGAAGTCTGACATCACTTGCAGTGAAGCCGTCCGTGCGCATGATGTTCCGGACAAGCTCGTCAACGATCGCGGGGCATTCGGCATTCTCCCCATACAGCTCCGAGACCAGATTGGTCGATAGGTGTGCGCGGAGGCCCTCGACAAGGGTGGTCTTCCCTGTACAATGGGCTCCGACGAGGTAGACGTTGCGTGGCTGGTTCGGGGTGCTCATGGTGGTATAAATTGATCGATGTTGAGCGTGGTGTAAAACAGGCCACGGGTTAAACTTGCTATCCTCAACTTCGGGAAATACGGTTTTGTGAGCTGATGATGGGTTGACCAGTTTTTTGATGGTATCCTGTATCGGACAAAGTTCTTGACTTCGTGTTTCTGGGAACAAGAAGCTATTTGCCCCAGAGTAGTAAGAAACGGTCATCTACCTCTTCCATTGGGGAAATATACATAAGATCAGTGGACCTCATTCACTGCGTTGCCTTCATTTTGTTGTCGCTGCGTTGGGAATCTTCCGGAATTATTCATTGTTCTGCACACGAACAATATGTGCTCGTTGGTCTTCCTACTGTCATGGATTCTGGCTCTTACCAAATACCTGACTTTGCGGAGCTTTTTGGTGACTCCCAACCCTTCAAAGCCCTCAAAATGTCCGGTATCCGTGAATTACCACTTCACCCGACGGTGCAACAAGGCCTGCGGCTTCTGTTTCCACACCGCGTCTTCCTCGCACATCGAGTCCCTCGCAAACATGAAGCGGGTCCTCACCGTCCTCAAAGACGCAGGTATGCGGAAAATGAACTTCGCCGGCGGCGAGCCCTTCCTCTACCCGGCTAAACTGGGCCAGATGGTCGACTACTGCAAGGAGACCCTCCACTTGGAATCTGTCTCCATCGTCACCAACGGGAGCCAAGTAACGGAGCGGTTCCTTGCCCGACACGGATGCAACATCGACATCCTGGCCGTCTCGTGCGACTCGTTCAACGAGTCGGTCAACATCGCCATCGGCCGTGGCTCCGGCACCCAGGTCACCAAGCTCTACGAGATCCGGGACCTCTGCCGGGCGTACGGAATCAAGTTCAAGATCAACACCGTCGTCTGCCGGCTCAACTTCAACGAGGATATGAATCGGTTCATTGAGGAGCTGCAGCCGTTCCGCTGGAAGTGCTTCCAGGTTCTAGTAGTCCCGGGGGAGAATGACTCAGAACGGCGGCTTCGCGATGCGCGCAGGTTCTTGATCCGGGACGCGGAGTTTGCTCATTTCTGTGATGTCCATCGCGGACAGAGGGCATTTGTACTGTAGTCGAATGCGCTCATGGCCAAGTCATATTTGATTCTTGATGAGTATTTGCGCTTCTTGGATCGAGACGGTCGCGAGCCGTTACCTTCAATACTGGAAGTCGGGGTGCAAAGGGCACTTGAGAGTGTCTATTGGGACGACAAGAACTTCATCTCGAGGGGTGAGATGTACGATTGGTCGAGAGATCAGAAGTCCTGTTCGGATACCCATAGGGATTTGGATTGGTAGGTGATTGGTGGTGTAGTGAGTTCATTCCTAGAATCAAATTCGATATATAAATAGCAACAGAGCTGAAAGTGCACCATTCGAACTCTCATTTTTACAGGAATGCTCGCAGGTCTGAGGTGGATCAGAGAAACAGAATGAAATTGAAAAAAAGATGAAAGCTATGTTGTCGACATTCATGTAATCGCGAGTCCCAACTTTCTCAAACTACAGTCAGATTGAAGCGAAAATGAGGTCATCCTGTATATACCCGAGTTGGGAAGCCACCGAGGATAGTTTAGCAGGCAGAGAGCGGGTAAGCCGGGCCACCGGCTGCCCCGAAATTAAGGCCGCATCGCCTAATTGAGGCGCGTCTTCCGCCCCTCCACAATTCCTTTGACGCGTCAAAGCCTACGGTAGCTCCGTCCCTCAGAGAACAAACCCACCATCCATTCATTGCACACGGTCTAGAAGGTCGTGCAAGAGCTTGTATCATCACTCCCTACGCAATTCTACTCGCCCTCATAAATACTACCATTTGCAAATTATCACTGCCGCGAAAAATTTGCTGTTGCCGTCCGCGCCTTTTGTCCGCGTTAACACGCGCCCACCTCCTTCCAATTCCACCACCACCACCGCCACCACAGATTCGTCGCCACGGGATGGATAGTTAGGGAGATGGGCCATCCGTGCCAGGAATACTAATGGAATCATGGCGGGAGCGAGGCTTTGTACCGGACTCAGACTCGGAGGACGGGTTCGACAGCCAGGAGACGCTCAATTCCCGCAAGGATGACGAGCGGGCGGTCGAAAGCTCGGCGGCTGCTGCGGCGGTGGTGGTCAAAGATGTCACAACCAACACACGGGTCGCTGGAGCGGAGGGAAGAGGCACTGATCCATTGCAGAGTGTGAACGGACGCGATCCAGCCCATCCTTCTACGCTCGACTTCGGCGTTGAAGAAGGTCCTATGCACATTCTCCCCACGGACGAATCGACGGTACGGACCAACAACGCATACGAAGAGCGACCTAGGGAACAGTCGGTAGATGAGACCACCCCTCGAGCGGGTGGGATATTGGCTGAGGTGGACAAAGTCCTGGGAGATGCTCCACGCAGCGCCTCATCGACCCCCAGGGCAAAGGGGAAAGCAGATACCCGGGATGATTCTAGTTCAGAGGACGAACTGCAGTTTGAGTATATGCGACCTCGAAAACCGGTCCGGGTCTATACGCGTGTCAAGAGTGTTCGTCAATCACAACCAGCGGAGGAGAATTATGACTCTTCCACGCCGTCGTCGCCTCTATCGTCGCTTGATTCCCTGCGCCTGGACTTTGAAGATGAGGAGGACCAAGGGAACAATGCTGCAGACAATGATCTGACGCAGCAGGAAGAGGAAGCTTCGAGTCGTCAGACAGCGCCGGAGGATTTGATGGAGTTGGATATGCCAGGGGAGGACTTGCCGGAACAACATGCTACGAAACAGGATGTCATGGAGAAGGACTTCACGGAGCCAGTCGCAACGGAAAAGGACACAGAGGAGCAATGGCCGACGATGCAGACGCTTATGGAGCGCAATATGACCGAGCAAGACTTGATGGAACAAGAATCGGCACAGGAGCTCCCGCCGCTGGACATTCCTGAAGAGCTGCTTCGTGAGCTTTCCCAACCCGCGCGGAGATCTTTGCGAGAGCGCAAGGCTATCCAATTGCATCCTTACATGCTGGAAGACGTGAAATATCGCAATCTTATGCGAGCTCGAGGAGTCAAACCAGTGCGCGTGGCCCAGCAGGAAATCAATCGTTCGGGTGCTCAAGAAAGTCAGAACCAGGACTATGTCGATCAACCAGAGCCAATGTCCGATAGTCTGGGAGCTGAATTTGAGTATCTGCCGTCATCTCCGCCCGAGACCCGACTTACTTTAAAGAAAAGATCAATCGAATCATCTCCCGAGCGTCAACACCATCAGGCACCACGAGCTCAGTCTACTAACCGGCTCCCGGGTCCTACCATAAAGAGGCGAAAGGTGTCCAAAATTGCAAATCCTCAACAAACTCCTCGGACTGAGACTCAGGCCCGGTTACAGGTCGTCATCGACAACGGCTCATCCCCCGCTCGCCAAGCAGTTAAGCCTATCTTCGATATCCCTAGCCCACCTCGCTCTGAGGACGACGATCCGTCTGATGTGGAACCTTCCACCACATTTCGATTCCCTAAAGGCTACACGCCTGCTTTGAATACTCCTAGTACTGGGCCACGAGCTGCGACCACCGATCGAGATGTCATGGACTGGTCTGCGCCTGAAATTGAAGGTAGTATGGATGATGGGCATCTCGAGGCCGCTCCCAGTCCTCTGGTCGAGGAAGGGTCGCAGGCTAGTAGCGAAGAGGAGCGGGAGGAGACTGACGGCGAAAAGACAGATGAGGATGAAGCTGCAATACGGCGGCGTTATCAGCGACGTATTAAGGGAGTCCTTCCGGCATCATGGCTGCGATTGGATCAGCAAAAGCAGAAGGAGGTGCAGTTTGGCTCAACGCAGCGGAGCAATGAAAAGATGTCTGCGAAAACGGGCGAGACGAAGGGTGTTGCTAGGCGAGTGCTGAAACATGGCGGCAATGCTAGACTGCCGGGTTCGATAGACGCACTGCGACAGCTTGCCGACTCTGATAGCGAGGACGGACGAGAAGCCAAAGAGGCCGACGAGGAATCCATTTCACGTCCGCAGGTGGCTCGACAAGGCGACGAGTATCCATCACTGTATGAGGATATGGATGACGACATCCCAGAAGACAACCGGATCGATGAAATGTTTCCCCCAGTCCCTCGTTCTACATCAGGATTGAAAGCTCGAAAGCAAGGGAAGAAAAAGACAACCGTCAGAACAAATGCTGTTTCTTCTAGTCTTGTCTCCAAAAGATCTCATATCAGGAGACAAGCAAGGCTAACGGATCGCATTTATCGGACACAGAAACAAGAGAAACGAAGAGCGCCAGCTCTACCCAAGCTTGGTGTTTTGGATGCACCAGATGTTGCTTTTCGACCTCGAAGCGAACAGCCACAGTTTCTCAGGGTCGCCGCACGCAAGGCGCGTACTCGCCAGGATAAGGGAAGGAGAAGTCCGTCTCGCAAGGTTTTCAAGTTTAATTCACACGCAGATACCGAAGATGCGAATGCATCGTTGCATCAATGGCGAGCAGGTAATTTTCGACAAACCCGACTGCCTCGAATTCAAACCAAACCGTTCAAGCAACAGACCACGCGAGAAGGCCATGCTAAGACACAAGATCGTGTCGGCATTAATGAAGGTCGAGCGCCTGTAAGGACCCTGGCTTCTTCTCTGATGTCATCATACCTGTCTAGAGACTCCCGAGAGCATGGTGTTCGCGTTGAGGACCACCCTCCTGATCAGAATTCAACCATTCCGCCTCAAAGGCCAAATGATGACCAAGTATCTCGTGAAACCGGTAAACCGGAGCAGCCAAGTAATAGATGGATTGTCAAAAGAAACTTCGCAGTCACCTCTCTTACGAGAAATGGCTTTAGGCCTGCGATGCTCGAAGAGGTGAACCCAGCCGGTCGACCTGTGTCCCCAGTGTCGTTCCAACGATCACTATCGCAGTTGAACCGAGACTACCGCGGCAAAAGCCTTCCTCGGATCAGGCGTGATAACGTGGTCATGGATAGATTCATCGCGAGTCGCAGTTCGACGCCTGTTCCGGCTGAGAAATCAAATCAGCCCGCTACGGCTCAGATGGTTGACAAATCGAGCGCCAGACGCCCCTTGGTACAGACCCGGTTACAAAGTCGTCAGGTGAAGAAGCGTCCACCAAGACGGTTGGAAATCAATACGATCCAAGAACAGGAGCCCCTTCACCAAGAGACAATCACAATGTCAGACTCGCATTGGGCATCGGAGGAACCACAGCCTTCTAGCTGCCCCGTCGGGGCTCTTGAAGGGTTGCAGCGAACGTATCCCATTGACTTCAACATTACTCCGTTGGTATCAGGAACGTTCTTTCATGAGTCAACCTTTATTGGGAGCGGGGAGTTTTGTCGCTCGCTGAAGATTCTCACCAGAAACCTCGACAATGACGCTGGATTTTTCACTTTGCATCTTGAAGACGAACGTCACCGTTGGGGTGCTTGGAATGATGCCGTTTCCTCCGGTCTCGGACTTGCTTTCGACAAAATTGTTGAGGAACTGGACAGACCGGTCGAGGGTCCAGCACAGTCTCTCACTGGAAGTGTCGACAAGCAAGGGTGTATGGTGTACCGGTCCTTGGTCAAATACGTCACAGACATCCTATCCTTCATCGATCCGATCGATCGAACGGGGTTCGTGAGGCGAGCACATAGCCTTGTTTCCAAGGTCAATGACACTTTAGCGACGCTGGTCCCGACAACGGAGCCGGAGATGGATCACCTCCTGACAATCTCTGCTTATAACACTGTATTCGTGAACATGCTGCTTCAGATTGCAGGACACGAACTTGTGGAAGGCAGCGTTGCTGACGAGGTTGTGACTTCATTGAAGCTGTCGTCGAAGCTGACCATTGCTGTTATCGCAAGCGAATTGGGGCAATCCAGTATTCGCAAGCACCTTCAAGATCTGGAGTCTACTGAGGCTCGTGAAAGAGGCATTCGCAGCGGCAGATCTTCCCTTCAAGCGTATGTCACTGTTCGACATGTGCTGCGCAGCAATGAGAGTATGAAAGGTTATTTCGAGGACCTGCTAACCCAGGCCTACACACTAGCTGACGAGGGCGACGTGAGCAACTCCAAAAATGTCTCTCAGCTGGAAACTGCGTGGCGAAACGTATTCACATCCTTGCCTCTGAATGAATTCGATGTTCGCGGCATTGCCCAAATTGGCTCCCGATTCCGTGAACAGCAGGACAACTGGCCCGTGATCAAAATGCTGCTACGTCCGGCGCTTGAAAGCTATGAAGCCAGTTCTGTCGGACAGCCTGTCTTATATTACATTTACTGCCGGGCTTTGTTTCATAGGTGCTTTCACCTGATCAATGGCTGGGGCTGGCGGGATTGCAAGCAAGTCCTGGATACTCTATACGATTTCTTCGCCAAGAATACGCTGTACAATCTGAGGCAAGAAGAGAGCTACAAGTCCCCATCTTTTCTTAATGAACTGGACCGCAATCCTTCGTTGCACGTGCAGCCTGGCGAGCCATGCTTCCATATTTTGCTCAAGATCATTGCAAGTGGATTGAAGTCGTTGTCGAAGTCCTACGATAAGAAGAAAGTGCGGAATTTCGCCTGGCGCCTGTTGCCGAACCATGGACGGATGTACCCTAAGGAAAAGCCCATCCAGCAGACCGACTTGGATGCCTTGAGAAACCATCACGACCTGCTTTGCACGCTGTACTATGCAGTTCCTGACGGATGCCGGCCTCGGTTGGAAACCATTCGGGATCTGGTTCACCCTGCAAGCTCTCATAGGGAAACCTGCAATATCAGTCTTCGTTCCTGGGATCGACTGGTTCGCTTCAAGCTGTCGGCTGACGAAGAAGTCTCGGGGCTTGAGCCATTTGCGGACTGGCACTGTTACTTTGTGACTGAGCTATTGAAGCAGCATGCAATGGCTCGGCAAGAGGTTGAAGCCCAGAATACAGTTGCTAATAAGTTTTCTGATCAATTGGTTGAGAAAACGATAGCACAGAATCAGCGACAAATTGAATCGTTGCTGAAGACAGCTCTGAGCAACCTAAAAAGTGCCGTCAAGGCAGCACCGACATTACAGCATGCTCAAAAGCTAGTTTCAAAAATGCCCGTGAAAGCGCTACTAGGGCTTTTTAATCCCCAGCTTGCTCGCGTTAACATCATTGTCACTGAGTCTCTCCTGGTGATTCTTGCCTATCTTGAGAAATGCAACGCTTCTCAAGCGCAGGCCCCAGGAACAGCAGGGCCACCCGTCGTGCTGGACGAAGATAGCCAAGAGTATGGGGATTGGACCGACATTGAAGCTGTATGCGGGGCAATGACTACTACCGCACCACCTGAGATCGAGTATGTGGAGCAGACTCTCCACCCCGCTGTGTCCCGACTTGTCTCCAACTGCTTTGGTGAGGACTATTGTCCCGAGGATGCAATCCTTCTCAGTGCTGTCGAATGTTGGACCTCCATCGCACAAACACTTGTTAAGCACGGACTGCGACATTGGGACAGCTACCTGACTCCTTACAATGGCGATTCGTGGGCAGCGCTTCGATCAACTATGCAGACAAGAAAGTTTACACCCTTTTTCTTAGCAAGCTGCATCGAGAAAGACGCTCGGTGCATCGTGGACTGTAAAGTCCAGATCCTTGGCATGTGGATGGCCAGCTTGGTTGAGAGGGTCGCTCTGTTGAAATACCAACACCGCTTGACGGAGGCGTTATTGAATCACGAGGAGGCTGATCCCGTGTTGCAGAACCTGCCATTTGCCATTGACCGCAAGCAGGGACGATATTCGCTCAGCTTGGAGGACATTAGCCAGCGTCGGTTGTCGCTGATATCCAGTCTCTTGTCCAACATGCGTTCGCACCTCCAAGACCTTGAAGACGCGGGCGCACGCGAATATTCGAGCACAAAGCAGGAATACGCGGAGGCAATCCAGAGAATGATGTCATCGATGAAGGCCAATTATCAGGAGCTAGGAAATGGCACCCAGAGCGTCCAGGGGGCCTACGTTGATCTCGTCCATCGAGTTGTAGGGTTCCTGCAGCAACACAGCAGACAAATCTGTCCTATTGATCCGTTTTTCATCGACCCTGCTTCCTTCCCGCTGCCGTCCACGGACCCAACCTACATCGTCGCCAGATTGAAGAGTTATGAGCCCAAGGTCCCAGTCGAGAGTGGGGCGAAAACGCTAGTGGTGTTCGTCCAGAGCGTCTCGGAGCGGGCGGCCATAGATGGCCAACAGGATTATCTCGTCAACCAGTTGCATTCCTCGATGAGCGAGACCTATGAGAGCGGCAGCCCGGACAAGCCCACGCTGAGGTCGACAATGCTGCAGGCTGTGTTTCCTGCTTACCTCGAGACAGCGTTCAGCAGTCGGGCGGCGTGGGTCCTAAGCCGGCCGATTGTGCATACCATCCGCCTTGTCTTCAAGGAGCTTCTGTTCACCTTCGATTCCACAGATGCTGCGTGCGTGGGGTCGGTCTTGAATATGTTTGCCTGCGTTTTTGGACCATCCTATCGTGCATTGCAGCTTCCTCTATTCCGGAACGTCAACCTGCTTACCGATCCAGCCGCAGCGACCAGTGCCGCCTCGTTCTGGGACATGATTACGTCCGCCTTGCCCATTGTGGACTACATCGACCGCGGCACCACAGACCACCGAGCAGCCAGCGATAATATCCTCCTCCAGCTGCGGGCCTTCCGCCAGCTTGCCCTCGTCGCCCTCTCCATTTCCCCTGAAAGAATCGAAGAACAACCTCACCTTCCCGCAGCCATCCCCCCTGGTGGCGGGGACTTCACGCAGCACGCCGCAGCCTTCACTTCATACCCAGCGGCCCCCACAACCCCGTCTTTCTTCCCTGAGCTCCGCCATGGTGCAACCCGCGAGCTACAGTCCTACATCTACGAGAACTGGTCTTGTCACCAGGGCAAATACTACTTCACCCGCCGAGGCGGGCACCAACCCCAGGAAGTCGAGGTGGAACCCGCAGTGGCTGCTCAACTCGAGCAATCTCCCCTGCTTGCGTTGCGGAGTGCAGCCCAGAGCTTCCTGGATACGTTAGGTAAACTTGGTCTTATCGAGGATGACGCGGATGATGAGTGAAGCCTTCCTGTTTGGCTTTACCTGGTTTACGGTGTTGATGAGTGGGTTTAGTTGGGCTATTCTAACGCTTATATATTTATGCATAATGATATCCCCCTTATTGAGAGTCGATGTGCCGGCGTATGGCTGTGGGTGATGGGGTTGATAATGGATTGATAATACTAATACCATGTCTCTTTCCCTTTGCATATTTCGTCCCTCACTATGTCTGATGAGAATTATGATGGGTGGGCGGCTGTGATACTCTTTTCACCCAGAAGGTCACTTCACACAGCCAAGTAGTACCGGGTTTGAAAAGTCATCAAGGTTCATGATCAATTCCTGATCGAAATCGATAGCCGGCGTCAATGTCACCGAAGAGAGTTGACAACAGAGCGTTCAGCCACAGGACCGTAGAATGTCTAGTATCTAGTCCGGTACACTGCAACCGCCGTCATGCGATATCGAATACGGAACTGCGATTCGCGTTATGTGTAAGCTTTAGTACTGTTAGATATGCGGTCGTCCTAATCAATAACCACGGCTATCGTCCCACTATCCAAAGGTCCCTAACCTTCCTTCCCACCACCCCTTTAGGAAGGGATTCGATATTCATGGCTTGCGGTGTGAGGCAACCAGGCGTTTTGTCAGGTTATAATTTAATCTCAGATGCCCTTGATACTCAACCCTTATACGAGCGATCCGGGCGGCTTGTCATGTAGGTGTGCCGCACATTGTATACCCCGTACCCGCAACCTTATTGTTGGTTCATGTCGGAAATCTAAAAAAGAAAAAAAAAAAAAAAAAGGGAACCTTCTAGAGCTTCGGGTTCCTCGTACTCGTAATTTCGTCGTCAGTGTTCCCCGGG